>NC_079160.1:61844706-62152378 GCF_947563725.1 Argiope bruennichi | reverse complement strand
CAAAGTAGCAAATGATAGATACCGCTTCGCTTCATTTCATTCTTGAAGAATATTCCTTGTCATTCATTGAGGCACGAAGCTTTTATGGCAAGCTTAATGGCAAGCTACTGCTTAAATGGCTGTAGTTGATAGAACTGACGTTTAATAAGGCATGCGCTTTTAAGGATGAGTTAAAAGTGGAAACAGTTAAATATGTGCTCGTAGCTTCTGATGTATGAAAATTTATTGGAGCTATTAATGAAACTTTAGCACCCTGTGTTAAAGCCACTAGATTTGTCTCTTACTGTCTGGCAATTTTATAAATATCGTCTGCTGTCAGTTGAATAATCAATGAGTTGAAATTTCACTGAATCCCCATTTGAAGTTATTTCTTGTTAAATCTTATTATTAGAATATTTTAATTGGATTTTCAAATTCATTAATAAGCAGATGGCACATGAATATTTTTACTACTTGTGTATTGCATTTGCTCCTATATGGTATTTTATTATAAAAGAACTTGAATCAATCGTTGTGATCAAAGTAAGAAACATTTTAACAGTGCTCTTAAGAAATATTAAAATTTAAGTCCGTCTTTAAGCACAAAACTTTATTATAATATTGCCACTAATATAAAGGGTCTCAGTGGCCTGGTGATAATATCTGCGTCTTAGAATCGGAGGGCTTCAGGTTCGAAACCCTATTCCACGAAAGAATCGTCGTGTAAATGGGTCTGGTATACTCCAAATCCGCCGAGACCAAACGTCCTCCGGCTGGTGTGGTGCGGAAGTTTGGAAATTGGATTCCAGCTCTGGTGTCGTCCTCGTTATCTGCCCGCGATTCAAAATGGCCCAAGTTCCGTCCCTAAATTGCCCTATAGTATCCTTAAAACTGGACATTAATATAATTAATATAAAAACATTTTTACATGTTACAGCAACTAGAAATATATCTCTGCGATTTTTAATTCACATAAAATGAAACGGTAAGAATATTTTAATCGGAGCAATACATCTAAATAATTTAAATCAACAAGTTATTGTTGTGCAAGAGATTTATCTCCTAACCGAAGCAACCAAAGCATTTCCCAATAACCTCACATTTATCCGCAATTTCTGAAATGATGGATTTATAGAAACTTTGTTTCTGACATGGATAATTCGGCCTCCTACCCGAAAATTCAATAAACAATTCATGCTTTGATACGGAACGATGCGTTTTAACAGAAATTTTCCGGAAAGTGAATCAGTTAATCTCTCCTAAAATAAACAGCCTTTTCCCCCTTTTCGTGAAAGGTTCTACCTGCCATAAATTCCGACTTGCTTCTCTAGTCCGGTTGACATGCGGTGGAATCCGAGATGTCACCGTCTATCGGGCCCGGAGCTATCCGACATCAATCTGAGTAGTGTGAGTTTGATTTATACGTAACATTTAAAATTCCTACCTTTCTGGAGTCTGCCAAATGCTCCGCTTTAGTGGATCGCCGAGTTTTGAGAGAGAGCGATCTATCTTCCTGATTCTCTTCCATCAAGAATTATGCGACAAATAAATATTCAATGTTGGATGCACATGTAACAGTTTTGTTGAATTGAAATAAATCGCACTTGAACTTTCAGTTTTAGCTAGGGATTTTAAATCGTATACAGGGTTAAATATGTAGTTGTAAACATGCTGTCGGAGTTTTGTTCTTTATATGATTATTCTTTCCGATTCTCTTCAAACAAGATGAATAAATTTCTATTTAATGAGGCGATTGTAAATATGGTTTTGATTCTATTAATTTGAATGTATCGATCGTAATCCATGAAATCTTTAATTATGATGACGCGATTGCAAATATATTCAATGATGCGAATGCAGATATATTCAATGATGCGAATGCAGATATATTTAATGATGCGAATGCAGATATATTTAATGATGCGATTGCAAATATATTTATTGATGCGAATGCAAATATATTTAATGATGCGATTGCAAATATATTTAATGATGCGATTGCAAATATATTTAATGATGCGATTGCAAATATATTTAATGATGCGATTGCAAATATATTTAATGATGCGAATGCAAATATATTTAATGATGCGAATGCAAATATATTTAATGATGAGATTGCAAATATATTTAATGATGAGATTGCAAATATATTTAATGATGAGATTGCAAATATATTTAATGATGAGATTGCAAATATATTTAATGATGAGATTGCAAATATATTTAATGATGAGATTGCAAATATATTTAATGATGAGATTGCAAATATATTTAATGATTGCGATTGTAAATATATTTAATGATGCGATTGTAAATATATTTAATGATGCCATTGTAAATATATTTAATGATGCCATTGTAAATATGTTTGATTCTATAAATTTGAATATATCTATGGTAATATATAAAATTTTAAATTAAATCAAAGTATGTGTATATGATTTGAGTTTAAATTGTCTTATTCAGTATATTATATATATGAGCATTATTTGCATATTAAAATATGTCGTTCTTGTATTTTAATAATGCACTTTCTGTTGTTCGATGCATAATTTTTTAAAAACATAATTCTGAATCTCTATGGATTTTAATAAGACATGTTCATAAAATTTTCAAAAATTTGATTAAATTTACACCTACGTTCTCAGAATAATGTTTTAATTTACTAACTGTTTTTTCATTTAAATTTCAAATTTTTACTCGCTAAATTAGGTACGCTTACTAATCAGAAGTATGCTTAACCTACAAAGAAAATCTCTAGACCAATTATATTAATAGTTCCGTTAATATAGAATGGGATTATCGAATATAATTTCTTCAGGTATTGAAATCTTAATTGGGGGGCGTTTTTATTTTAATATTTATATAGGACATTTGAAAATTAACAAAATGATAATTGAAATAATTTCAGTGTGAAATTTAATTTATCGAATAATACTGTTGCCAAAGTTAAATTATTGTGGTTGCTTCTTTTATTTTTACTTAGAATCCCTCTTTAACTTCCGAGCTTTTATTTAAACCTCTAAAGTACATTAAATAAATTTATTTTTTTGAAGTGAAATCTTTAAAAAGTAATAAATAAATAATATTGTTACTGACCTTCGTTATAGCTTACATCTTAAAATCACACCTTCATATTTACAAGTCGTATCACACTTGTTCTCCACATAGTTGAAGGTAGGGTTCATTTCTTTCAATACCAGGACACTGTAATAAGTTAGAAAATAAAAATAAGAGTTATTTAAGTAATATATGGAAAATAAAGAGCAAGTGTAAAAATAAAACGATAGAAAAGCTACAAAAAAGAAAGCATATCACAAAAATGTGAACTTCAAGGGTAGAAAGAAGTATAACAATGATTTGTAGTGTAATTTTAGAAATTTTTAGAATAAATGCAATTTAAGAATTTTCTATAACCCTTTTAAAGGGCCCTTTTTTTCAAGTCATATTATGTTAAAATATTTTTAGGCTTGAAATTAGAACGAGAAAAGGGATTCATTTAGCTTATTAGATACATTTAATTTGATGAATTAATTAATTTGGTTAATTAATAATCAAGTAACAATTCAAGACACATCATTTTGTCTGAAAAAAAGAACTGAAGCATCTAAGTTTCTGACTTGCTAAAAAAATGTGTCAGAACTTATGCCAACCTACATAATTTCATACAAAGATTGATAAATTTGGTGGGAAGCATACTTTCCACGGCCCTAGAAGGGTTAAATGAACAAAACAGATAAATAAAAAACAATTACAAAATAAAACGCAGGTATACAAAATTAATAAAAATAACAATACTTAGATATTAGAAAAGAACACAAAATATTGAATCATGCAAGAAGTATACAATAAATAAAAAACATTATACAATGTATTTATATGGGGAGAAGCAACCAGAGCGTACTCCTAGCTTATCAAGAAATGCACAATCATGGAAACTTGAAGTGGTGTGAGCGATAGAAGGCCGACTATTTCCTATTTCAATAATGGAAAGTACGAGCAGAAAGAAAAACAATTATCGGTTAGGACAACGTACGGAAACGTTAATATACATAGTAAGGGTCACTGAAATACCAACTCGCTGATTCATATTTGTATAATTGTCAACAGTCAGAACATCTGCCTGGTGAGTACTCGATATTAAATTCAATTCAGTGTTAAAATTATACAATGCAATATTATATTCTTCTTATTTGAAAAGACTTGTTTCAAAATTGTTAATAAGTTGATTTTCATAAGTTGATTGTTTTTAAATATGTTAAAAAATGGATATTATATTTACAATTAAAATCGATCGTAGTTATATTTAATCAGAAAGTACAATTAATAGTTCTGTGAATAGTAAGTAGATTTCGAGTCCAAAAAAAATAGGAGCCAAACAATTACTAGTTATCGAAATTTTTTTATTTTTTGCAAAAATTATCATAAATTGAAGAAGCATCATTGCTTCCAGGAGTAATAGACATAATTTTCTTCGTAATTTTTGCAAAAGTTATCATAAATTGAAGAAACATCATTGCTTCCTGGAGCAATAGACAATGTTTTTCTTAATTTTTGCAAAAGTTATCATAAATTGAAGAAACATCATTGCTTCCTGGAGCAATAGACATAATTTTTTTTTCATTTTTGCAAAAGTTATCATAAATTGAAGAAACATCATTGCTTCCAGGAGCAATAGACATAATTTTTTTCTTAATTTTTGCAAAAGTTATAAATTGAAGAAACATTGTTTCCTGGAGCAATAGACATCATAATTTGTCACTCGAAAAGTCATCATCATTGTTTCCATATACACGTCACGTTACAACTATGCGTTTACAGTTAATGTTTAATATTGCACAGACGTATTATTGCGCGAATAGTATTTAAGAAAATGTTATTTAGTAAAATAATTGTGTATTTTTAAAAGTAAGAGAAAGAGAAACAAAAAATAGTGCTCATAATGTTTTCAATCAATATTAAATAGAAAAATCAATACAAAAAACACGTGAAGCGATCAATCTCCGCACTATGTTGCCAAGAAATGCTACATTGAGTCTCGGCGCGAAATTTTGCTTCAAGTAAGCGTTAATTTTGTAGTTAACGTATTGAGACACATTAGTAATATTACAAAAATTTTCGTTCGATAGCAGTTTCATTAAATATTTATATATCCTAGAGAATTTATCGTAATTACATCAAACTAGATAATGCCAGTAGCAATTTTTAAACATTGAGCCATCTACATCTGAAGAATTGTATATTACTTTTTATTCCATGAACAATACTTTGCTTACAATTAATACAATCACTGCAATAAATCTTTGTTTTATGCTTTGCATTTATCTTAGATAGTCTTACATTTTCCCCCAAACTTCTTTGATAACTTATAGTATGAAATTGCTAAATGTCAAAAGAAAGTCTTTCTTACATCAGCATAATTGTGTAAGATTGTTTTCAGTAATTGTTAGATTGCAAAAATTGGGTTTATTTTCTATTAAAACCTTCTTAAAATTTTTCTGATAAATTATATGACAGTTATACAAATAATATATTTCTAAATAAGATTATTTCCAGGCTAATTGCAAGTATAATTATGCCTTGATGGAAGATTGTGAATTATATTTTCTTCTTAAGATTATAATTTTGGTTTCTTCTTGAATATGATAATGCAAAAAGTCGAAAATAACCCAAAATTATTCCCTATCATTTGCCATGCACTTGTACATTATGTGTTTTTTAATGATTAGTTTCGTCGTACATGGAAAATAGAGGTATGAACTTGAACTATGAATATAGTGCAAAGATCTTATAATTAAAGTCATCTAACCATATTCATTTGCTTTTGAGTTGTTGTGTTCACAGAAAGACAAATCACCAGTCAACCCTTTAAAAGATTTCTGTCCCAAGTTTTTATTTATCTAAAATTTTCATTAAAACCTTACTGTAAATTAGATTTCGCTCTTGCGTTTTGATTTTCATTCAGTGTTTTCACAAACAGGTATACAAATAGTGTTTCAAGAATTACACTTTTGATCGCAGGGAAATCTAAAACGTTGAGAATGATCAGGATGATATTGCCGAATATTTTCACTATAACAATATTATTTTCTTTGAATATTTCATATTCTACAAAAAGACAGGAGAATAACTCCCAAACATTTGTATTTGTATACAAGAAACAAGTGTATATTCTTTGATATATTAACATATTGTATGAGATTCTTCTTCTTTTGTACAGCCAACCAACCTGCCAACACTGAATATTGACAAGATTTGTTGAGGCCGACTGTTGTCTTCAACACAACCCGTCCATAGCACCGGCCGATTTACCAAACTGACATCCTCTCCAAGACGGTTGGGTTCCAGAAATCAAACGGTCAATCTGAATTTACTCCTCTTCTTCTCGCATCCTGTTAAACGACGAGCAATATACCACTTAAAGAAAATCTCCTCAAAGTTTTCAATATTACTCCAGATTCTCGTTCACGACAAAAGAAATCCAAACACTTTAAAACTTTCAAATAACTAGTAAAAAACAGAGAATTTTTAACATCATGTCTTTCAGTGTTTTAAGATTATCTGGTTCCTTCAGTACTATACTTAAGTCATCATTTTCGACTTCCAGATTCTTTCTCAAATTGTTTGAGCTATGCGAAAACTTCAAATCAGTCAGATTTTTCTCTAAAGAGAAGGCATCTTAGAATATATCCAAAAGCAGTACATGCAAATTCATATCGTCTCAGCAGCATAAATAATGTTTTTCATAGAAACGAAGGTTATAGAAATAGATAAAAAGCAAAAAGGACTTAAATGTTATTTGCTGTCCTCACTAACTACTAACACTCCATTCATTTTACATAAACATCCAATAAATCATCAAAACATTGCCGCCGTAATTAGAAAAAAAACACATTCAAAAAAATAATCCGAATGCAAAAGTAATACAAAAAAGTAGCTAATATTGAAAAGTATTTCTAATTTGCCTGTAAAATATACGATTCTAATATGCGACTATTTTATCATGCATTTAAAATCCATACTTTAGGACTGAATAATGATTTTCTTAAGGAACTTAAAAAAAGACATTAAAATGCAATTTTAAATCAGATCGACAAAGAACTCTTTCCATGGTATAAAAAAAGTAAACGGAAATCAAAAACGGTCATGCCATCAAACCATAATCACCACATATTCAACCGAAATTCAGAAATGTGGGAATCATAGACACTCTGTTTCTGAAATCAAATAATTCGCTCTTTATCCTCATGATCAAAACAATTCTTTCTTTGATAAACAGTGGATCGATTTCTAGGAAATACATCCGGTAAAGGATTTATTTATCTCCTCGAAAATAAACGACATTTCCCCCTTTTCAGGAACAGTTATCTCTCCTATAAATTCTGACCTGTTCCGCCAGTCAGTTTGACAAGTGGTAGAATCCAGGATGTCATCGCCCGTCTGGCACGGAGCGATCCGACATCCTTTCTGAATTTCTTGCATCTGATTTATTGGCGATATTTGAGGTTCTAACAAATCTCGAATCCTGACTAATCTGTCACTCTCAATGGATCACTGAATTTTGGAGAAATCACTTGTGATAGTAATTTATCCAACTTCCTGGACCTTTTCCATCAAGAGTTATAAGGGTTTACAGTTTGGTTGTATCGTGTGTGGTTTAGGAAATAATGAGCTGAAATAAATTATATTAAACTCTTGAAAACTTTTAGGAGATATTTTAACTAATACATAGAATTCAATACTTTGGATGGTCAAACGACTTTTGTGCAAACTCGAAATTTATTACTTTTATATCAAATTACTTTCACTAGTATATTGATTTAATTTACAGTATTACAATGTTGATAAGTATGAGAGTCACCTGAAAATAAGTTTTCCACTTCCCGTAAAAAGAAAAAAACCCGAATAACCTGGAAAGATTTGTTTCAAAAGATAGAGCTATATATTAGTTATTTCGCAACATAAGAACCACCGGAACATTTGCCATACCATAGGATAAGTTTTTGTAGTCCAGTGTCATAGAACTCTGCCGCCTGGGAATGTTTTTAGCGTGTCACAATTGTCTGCGTCTGTGGGAAAGTGATTCCGGAACAGATATTTCTTCAGGTGCAAAAACAGGTGGAAGTTGCTGGGAGTTAGATCTGGACTATAGGATGGGTGGTCAAATACCTTCCATCGAAACGTCAGAAGCAAGTGCTTGTTGTTTAGGTGTAACGCATATCGGCATTCACCTGGTGCACAACTGCCGGATCAACAGGTGTTCCGTGACGATTTCATGTATTACAATTCCTGGTACCTGCAGGAAATGGCTACTGAGTTCCTGACCTGGTGATGAGAGATGGCCAGCCGCAGTTTTGTTTGTCATAGATATTTTTGCCTATCTTTGGAAAATTCCGGATACTAACGACGAACCATCTGCTTACTCATCATATACAGTCCATGCATTAAACACACATGATAATGGATTTAGATCGGCTCTACCATCTCTTCATTCAGAACCTTTATTACGGACTTCACCTTGCAGTTATCCGGAGAAGAAATAAGATCCAACATAATTTGTATAATTGCATCATCAGTGACGTTAAAGTAAGAGATTGGGAAATCACAGCCACCGCATACGATAGCCACATCCGCAATCTGTCAGGCTTGCGTCTTAGCGTTTTGTTTCTTCTGAAATCCCAGCTTTTGGAACCTTGAGAAACTTTTTTTTCCTGATAATCCTCGTATTAAAGTGTGTATAAAGCAATGGAGTAACTAGGTAAAACATTGATACTGTCAAATGTTTTTTGGTGGGTTCTATTTTTCACCTATAAGTACCGGTGTAATGCATTTTTCATGCATCTGGGCCTAGTCATGAGATTGTGGATTTTGGCATTTTGATATATTTGCCTTGCCTCTAATATGAATCTGTGCCACAGCACGGATATAAGTACCAATTTGTTCATTGTAGAAGTAGTTGCACCTTTGGGGAAGCGTCCTATTTAAACTATATTTAAGTTTACATTTTGAAAATAATTCTTAGAAAGGGAAATTTTGCTAGGCGTTTTCCCTATATAATAGGGAAATTCAATCAGTTTGGATAAAACCATTGCCGATTGAATGAGTGTGGAATAAGTAAAAGATGGATTGAAAAGGAACAGAAATGGATCTACCATCATCACCTAATGTGTTTAATGTTAATATATATTGAGTTCTTGTTCTCTTGTATTTGTAAAATATTTGTGATGTTAGAATAAAATAATTAAAAGGTTGCAAATGGGCTGACAATTTAGAAAAAGCAACAACTTAGTTGTGCATTTGAAGCAAGGCCAAATCATATTGAACCGTACAAGCAAGGGATTTCATGTGAATATTATGCGTGTAGGATAGAGAATTGACAACAACTATAGAACAAATATCGATTTATAAGGACAATATCGCATAATGTTCCAATAAAAATCGGATATTTTTTGAACAAAAGCTGTAGACTGATCTAACATTGTAGCAAAGCGGCAAATGCTCGTTTTCACTAAAGATTAAACCTCTTTTCCCATTAAGAGAACAAAATCCTTTGTAGAAGAAGGAGGTATCCTCTTTTTAAACCAAATAACGTAAAAACATGGTTCCCTGAGAATTACTGATCAATTTTCAATCGCGTGAAATTTAAGGTTTGTGACTACGTTCGGTATGAATTTTTTGAAAAATTTTCGAATTTGATATATTTTTGAATATTTACTTTAAAAAATTGAAAAAAAGCATCTAGGAAACCCGAATATATCAATTAAGTGGAAATTGGAAAAAAAGGGGGGGGGGGGATTTTTTTTGACTAAAAAGGGGATTAAAACAAAAAATCTTTTAGTTTAAAGATTGATCAAATAATTTGTTTAAAATTTTGTTGATAATTTAAGAAATATATTATCTAGTTCCTGAATTAAAAAATAAGCCGTATTTCTATCCATTCCTTAAACATTGGGATTCAACTAATAAATTTCGACGAAATTTTCAAATCTTTTCACATTGTGAAGCACTAAAATAATTATAAAATATTCTAACAAATGTATTACTTATTCTCTTGTTAAGGAACTGAAGAAAATATTGAATTATTTTACCAGATGTGAACACAAAATATACATTAGATTTTAATTTATCAGGTTTTTCCATAAGAAAACCCTTTCAAAGATTAGAACTTGAGAAAATTGCGTTCAAATGTATGCAAACGCAAATATAAAAATCAGTGTAACTCCCCCAAAATTAGACTAAGAAACAGAATTATAACGATTTTATAAAGAAACGTTTTCAAACAGCAAGAATATCAAATAAAAGAAATCAAAACTTCGCAAAAAAAAATTACTTTTCAATGTAGTTATTTATCTTAAGAAATATCGAAACGTACGATAAAAATAGTCATATTGATTTAAAAAAAAAATCACTAGAAACAGATAATTTTGCAAATTACTCGACTCGATATTCTTTGTAGAAAAAGTAAGAAATCGATAAAATATTCCTTGTATCTTTTTATTTAGTAATCTTTTTTATTATATGCAAGCTGTCAAATTGCTAAAATTTCCATTCACTCTACATATCTATTAGAAAATAACATTTAAAAGCAATTTTCAAAAAAAAAATCCTAGCTAAATGTTTTTTATAACTTTTTATTAGGACATTTTCCAAATTATATAACATTCAGATGAATGGTTACAAATGTATGTATGGACTTTGCATGTTGACATTTTTTTTTAGTGGTCGTTAAAAATTTAAAAAATTCACCCGGAATTTATCAAGAGTTGAAAACTAAATACTTTATTTTACTTTTATGATTAAAAAATCATCACTATTTTTAAATAACTAATCAAAAATAATTTTCCCAATAAGTATTGATATTTCCTCAAAATTTATCAGATCCATCGAAATTGTTTCAACTTCCACAACATTCAAATTTGGCTTTTAAAACTTTTAATTAAATTAATTTTAAAAAGATTTATGATTTAAATTATAATTTAATTTTAAATTTTCATGGAATAAATGGGAAAAAATGCACATGAAGAAGAAAAATTTTCTTCACCAAGACAGTTTAAGAATATCCATTTCAATTCCTTAAAAGTAATATTTTCAATTTTAATGAATTAAGTTATAAACATTTTACTGTTTTTATTAATTTTATTTTATGCATCATAATTTAAGCATTTGTTTAGTGAAAAAACATTATTGAAAATAACATGATTCTTATTTATAATATTGCTTATTAATGAGAATTTTTGAAAATTCTATATCCCTCATTTTCATAGCTAATAACACAGTTTGACTTCTACAGTAATAGTTGAAATATTAATTTTTTTTAAATATAAAACACAAACTGATAACTCTACCGAAACTTGCGCATATTTGTTCACAAAATTTTGTAATTTTCTCTCTAATGTGTTCCTTAAATAATATTTGATAAAAAAAGTAATATGTCTCTTTTGAAGGATAAAATTTCGTATAGAAATAAATTCGTCATAACTCAAAACTTTCTATTTCGGAATATAAACATATTTTAAAATATCCATCTATTATGTTATTAACTTTCTATCCAAGACCATCATCCGTTTCATATTGCTCTATTTTAATCAGAAAACTATTGCTTCAGGAAAACTTATTCAAAAACAGTCACTGATTAAACAATCGGCAACAGACGATATTTATTTAATTGCCACACGGTCGAAACAAATTCAGAAGTCCAGCGACTTATGCCTCCGTTTCCTCAAAAGCTGCAATCAATACATTTGTTTCAGAAATTGCGAATATTATTGAAACGTTTCCCAGAAGCAACGTATGCATTATTAAACAGTATTTTACTTACTCCCTGCCAACTGAAGTGAATTCGAGAGGAGAGCCGATAAGGGACTTGCACTTCGATAAATGATTGTCGAATATTCTGTGACAATGAAGCGAAGCGAAGTGGATTCTGTCGTCTGTTCTGTTGAGGTGATCGAATATTTCGTGCTGTGGTTTAAATGTTATGTTGAACAATAGAGACGTTACAACAAAACTTGGTGCAGAAATGGTTATTTTGAACTACTGATATGATTTAGTAATATGTAGCTGAAGGTGCAGACAAAGTTAATAAAATGACGCAGGATTGTGCCAAATGTAATAGTAAATCAGTAAATAGTGTATAGTAAATATACTATTTATAGTATACAGTATAGTAGTAAATTTTAAATAATTTTAACTATTTGTAGTATACAGTTTAATAGTAAATTTTAAATAATTTATATAGAAGTGAAAAAAATAATTTCCAACTTTGTAAGATAATTTATTTGTAATTTTAAAATTGGACTATTAAAAGGGTTTTTAAAATTATACTAGAAATTTCTTGCATTTTTTTTTTTTTTTTTTTTTTTTTTTTTTTACAATTGTAGGAAACAGCACGACAGTACAAAAAAATAATGTACTTTTGTACTTAACAGTATAAAAACTTAATGACATTAGTAATAAATAATTGTTTTTAGTAATAAATAATTTACTAGTACAACATAAAGTAGTTAAAATTAGAAAAATACATAATTTTAATGGCATCATTTTATAAAAAAACATTGAAAATTATATTTAGAAGCCAAATTTTAAACTTACTATTAGAATTTTGAAAAAAATTTTAGGAAATATTCTCACTTATTTTACCATTGATGAAGATAAAGTAATCTGCGAAAGTTCACATGTAAAATTTCCATAATTTATTTTATTGTTGTTTGTACTTATTGAAATTAAGCTTATTTTGGTATGGCAATTACCTAGTCATAAGTTTACAGCAGAAATATGTAGTTTTATCTTTTAATAGCAAAGTTAATAACAAGAAAAATTATTAAACATTAAGCGATTCAATAATCTCAATTTAAATTAGGATAATATACAATTCATCATAACAAAACAGCTTGCTTCGTTTAATTATTTTTGCTATAAATATACATTAATTCGACTTCTAGACAATTCTTGAGTTCCAAAATACATCCCGAGGGAACTGAAATTAATTCTGTCACTAAGCGGCGGTAAAGTAAACAATTATTTAAATACTTGAAGATATATTACAACTAGTCTGTAAGAAAGCAACATCCCTACCAGCTAGCTGTAGTTAGTTCTGCCTTCTATTGAATCCACGTAACCGAACAAACTAGCCTAAGTCGTAAGTCGACTTTCCTCTTTTTATAATTTGAGTGATTTTGCTTTCAATTATTATGGAGGTTTCTTTCGCTTAGTTAAGAGATTTCTTTTATTTGTAATAAATGAAAAGTCTCTTAACTGCATTTCTGGGGTGTTTGATAGAAAATTTTGTCATCTTTACTACAATAAATTTAATTTTAAAAAAATCTATAAAATCAGTATTTTAAAGTAAGTTGAAAAGTATTTTTTTTTTCATTCTACTTTTTAGTCTGATTTATATTCTATTGTTATAAAATGTGGAATCTAATATCAATATTTCTTCACATGCTTTATTAGTTAGTGCAGCTGGTGTAGAGTTAAAAAATTATTAAATGAATTGATTAACTGAAAACTAACATCTAAAAATACTACTCCTTGAAAACACACGTGTCTATAAAATTTTGATCGGATGTTTAATTAAAAACTTGTCATCTTTATAACAATAAATTTAATTATAAAATCTATAAAAACACTTTCAAAATAGTTCGAAAAGTAATTTTTTTTTATTTTAATTTCTTTCTATTTTTAAGTCATTGATTTTTATTCTATTATAATAAAATGCGGAATCCTAATTATCTTTCTTCAAATACTTTACTATTTAATGCAAACATTATAGAGTTAAAACGTAATGAAATGATTGGTTAATTGATAACTAACTTCTAAAAATATTAAGTGCATTTTATTTGAAAATATACATGTCTATAAAACTTTAAAACTCTCGTGCACCGGCAAATAATAGAGAAAGAAATTCTACTCGTGTAAATAAAAGTGTTTAAAACCATCGGGAGGGGACTCTCTTATACTTTGAAATAAATGTATTTGTGAATTATTAACCGCTGTGATATCATGAAAATACAGCCGAGTGAATAGGCTAAATTTGTCTTTTAAATTTGTTTATTTATAACATTACAGTCGGACAATACACACAACATAAAACACATAACATAAACATTCACAACATATAAACAGCAGGAAATTCATACATTACAATATTTGTAAATCCATTCCCACGACCATTATCTTAATCCACAAGATAGAACACCATCACAAGGCATAAAGGCCTTTTACTTTCAACACCACCTAACACAACACAGCATCACATAGCACAAAACAACGCTGACTCCCGGCGAAAAAAATCTCCGTCTGGTCAACGAACTCCGGCGTGATGTCATCACCTCTGATCTACACCAATACAGTGCCGCCATCCACCCCCTGGAAATTCTCGAGTCAAATTCTTTACACCGCTTGCCATTGCCAAACAATAGTTACGAAACAATCCATTAACATTTAACCTTTGGCGATTTTTTGGGACGATTAATCGCCAGGATGGGGTCAATGCACAAGCAATAGGAAACCAAATGTGTAATTTGGGCATTTTCCCCAACAGGAATGAAATGGATATAGAAATACAAATTCTCATACCAAATTTCATGCCTTTAACATTTTGGATTTTGAGTTTACACACTTGTGAGATTGATGGAACGGTGAACCCCTAGATGGATTTGGTTCCAAATTTGCTACATATCTACATTTTAGACCGAGATTTTATCTACATAACTGTCTGTATTTTATAGTTATCGTGTTAATTTATGTTTGGACAAACAGACAAACTTTCTCTGAATGGGTAACGGTGAAAATTTAATAAAAATAGCCATATATGTATGTAATGATATTTTAAACTCTTAATTTAGACCATAGTAAAATATTGTCGTACTTCTTGATCTAATTCCACTTTCGGTTTAATTAATTCCGTTGTAAAAAATAATGCGCCATGAGTACTTCGTATCGAGTGAAAGTGATACTTCCGTTGCCCTTCTCAAGGTCAACACATGTATTGAATTGGCGCGTGGCCGGAAATCCCATCTTATATAAGACTAGTGATCATTTGTTCGTCCTTTTTTTTCTTCTGCCTTTGTGCCTCGCTGCGCCTTGTAAATAGTTATGCTTTCCCGGAATGGATATTAAAACGAAATTAAAAATACAACGTCTCGTCTATGTCTTCAAACCTGCCTTCTGCTGCAAACAAAATGTTACATGTATATAGGCCATATGCCAAATGTCACTGCGGATATATTGAGACACATACATCCCCTTTTATTGACGCAATCTCTTCTGTAATTGATCTCAGTTGCGATTACAGCACAAAGCATTTATTAAATACTCTTATTTATCAAATAAAGCATTTGATCTATGCTCACAAAGCATTTATCTATGCTCTCATGTTATTGAAATACTACGCCCTCATACTACGCCACGAACCAAAGTATCTTTTCATTTCATTGAAAATTAGAAAAAAAAAATGCTTTTAATTAGAAGAAAAAACAATAACAAACAAGAGCTAAATATAGACTGATAACCACTACAAAGGAAATATTCTGAGAATGAGGCCACGATGGTAGTTATAAAGTTAGTTTTTCGAAACACTGCTCTTCATCAAAGTCGTATTTTTACATTTTTTTTTTTTGTCAGTGAATCACTCGTTGTGGGAGGTTTTCGTCAAGTGAGGTTTAACTACATATATCTTCTCAGGTTTGAATAAATAGCTACTGATCCCCAAGACCCTTGTACGTTAAAAAAATATGTGCATGGAAAAAATTAATAGAAACCATTTTTCACATTTTTAAAGCCTTTCTTAATACGATGTCACAAATGATGTATAATTTAAGAACTGAGGTTTAAGTCATTTCTTACATAATTTTTATATGATGCAATTAAAGAAATTCGAAATATTATACGGTCAGCCTGCATATGAGGTTACTAACGTGAAATGGAAAATAATTTGCATACAGAGCCATACTTAGATGGTTTATGTTCAGTATGTTTTTCACCATATAAATATTCCTTATTTTTTTTATTTTTTTTTTTTTTAGATCTCAAAACATTCAAATATTCAAGCTAATAGTTTTGTCAAATATATTGAATAATTTCTTAAAATTTCTGAAAGAAAGTTATTGATATTTATATTCCGAAAATGTATTCTTCAAAAATAACTGAAATTTAAAAATCTTACTGGGTTACTCAGTAATAATCGAACTTTTCCTTTGCATTTTATTTTCTGTGTTACTTAAATGAGTAGAGCAGGAAATAAAATGCAAAGGAATAATATGGAATAAGATTCCTTTTAAGCACACGTTAAATATTTAAAAAAATCAATATGCAATTATTTAAGCAAATGCCCAAACGAGCAAAGATATACTCTTGATAAATATCTCTCACAGTAAATATAAAAAAAATAAATCTGATTGAGTAATATTTAGCTGCTAAAGCTAATAAAGGGAATTAAATTGTAATCTAAGGCGAGAGCAAAATGTTTATCCATTCGCTTCAGATCTTGCTAGTAAAGAAAGTTTTCTACTATTGGGAAATAACGCGATTTTAAAATGAGAATCCTATAGAGCGTTACAAGTTTCCTCTACTACCTGTCTGTAAACACTGGCACAAATTTACTGTTTGGTAGTTTATTTTCCGCCTCATTTTTATTGAAATTTGAGAAAGGATTATTGCTTCATGAGCATAGTTTCCCAATTATCACTTGTGTCCGAAAATTATTCGAATTTCTCTTTTCCATTCTGATGTGATAGATTGTTATTCAACTGTCTGGTATCAGAGAGAAATGAAGATACCAGAAGTATTGTATTGTGATTGGATGATTTCGTATCTGAAATTTTTTTTTCTATTCTCTTTATAAAGTTTGAATTATACCATACATTAGGAATACAGTTATTAGTGTTAAAGTGATTTAAAATGACAAATTATAAATATCAAAAGTTACTGGATTTCAGCTTAATTTTCTACAGAAAACCACATGACTAGAATCTGCTTATAGAATTAGAGATCCCTACATTCCTTGTGTTTTATCACCTAATTTTATTTCTTTAATCAAGTAAAAGAAGAAAATGCAGAAGAAAAAGGAAGCAACTATTTTCTAAACATAAATAAGATGGGGAAATCAGTTTACATGAAATATTTTTCTGTATGGAAAAATCAAAATACAATATATAGTTTTTGTCACAAATTATTTGTTCTCAGATAATGTAGATTTCTCCGAAATAAAATACTGTTACGAAATTTCCGGAGTTCGTTTGGATAGTGGAAGTGATATGGTGTGGAGAACGCTCAATCAGCAGGCGGCAGTAGAAAATAAAACAACGACGTTTATTTACACGAAGACACACAGGACTGCACAAGGACGACAACTATATACAGCATAGAGAAGACAATTATCTTCAGCCGAAACGTGCACACAACAAGACTCTACTGCAGACAGTAGCGCACAGCTTAGTTCAGCACTAGCTTGACTCCGTCTCTGGAAGACTTGCTCTTTACCGTTGATTCCGACTACTTTCTCCGACTACCATTCTCTGTCGCTTCCGACTACTCTACTCTGGCAGCACAGACTGCCTCCTTTTATAGGTCTCAGGAAGCGGGGCTAGAAGCCTCTCAACCAATGAGGAACATTCGAAGCGTATCTCGGTTCCTAATGGACGGATAAGGAAAATTCGATGTTTCGGGTATAATCTATTTTGGCACCAAAGTCGCCAAATTCGTCACCAAGTCGCCAAGTTTGTCGCCAAGCTCATAGACCTCCGACGCGTCACCCAGACTCCGTCTAATACAGATGACTATAAAACTGTCTTTCTGATGATGGAACCAACTATGCTGGGAAGCCTCATCACATATTCGTAACAATACTTTCTTCCCCAATTGCTAGCACTTTATTTTATTTCGACCATTGCATTGCGTATGCTGAATAATATCTAGTAATGACGCAGCAGACTTGTCAAGCGTTCCACTTACTGAACAAATTATTTTCTAACTTCTTAATAATATATATATGTGTCATTTTGATATGATTGATTGCAATTCTTTATTAAACTACAGAAAGATATTAAGGAACCCATCTGATTCAACACTTTACACTCTTTAAACTTCTGGTTCGTTCAGTTATATTAACGTCCTATTTTAAAGCAACACTATAACTATTTTGGGACAAACCTCGTAATTTTGAACTGCAATCAGAAGACGAGGACGACAATTGAACTGGCACTTCCTCTCCAAACTTCCGCACCACACCATCGAAATCACAAAAGTTTGGACCCTACCGGTTTAAAGTGCAGCAGAAAAGCTTACACGACGTTTCTTCGATGGAATCGAGTCTTGAACTTGAAATCCTTCGGTTCCGAAGCCCAGATCTTGCCACAGGACTACCGCGATCTACCTTTAAACTTCCGGATCACAAAAGTGGGAAGATGCTCGAATCCTGATGGACTAAACAAGCACCAGATCTATGAACGTAACTACCGTTTTGTAAAACTTTAACCTATTCTACAGTACTTATATTTAGGAAGGATCCTGCCACGATGCCTTGATTGTCACAAATTTGACATTTTAAAACCCTGCATGTGATTGGATTTAATTTTTCCTTATTCAAGAAATTTCAAATTGTATTATTCAGATATGTTCATCCATTGATGATATTTTTACAAAGAGAGTAAAGAATTAATCGTGAAATGGGAATGTTTCACAAGTAGAATGGTGTTGATAGGATAAGGACAGAATAAACATTTTTAAATGCTCCTTTTGTGGACATCAATGGAAAAAAATGATCTGATATGCCTTTTGAAAGAAGTCAACTTTTAAAATACAGCTAATTTTAATTAAGAAACACTCGAATACTACAATGATATCAATTTTTAAGAAAGATAATTCCCTTAACAATACAAAATATATTTTTAATATAACCAGTCGGAAAAATTCCATCAATGAATTTTTTCATCAATGACCATCAATGACTTTTTTTGATCAAATGCGAGAAAACAGTCTGGTATTCTTTTGGATGTCATTAAACATTACTTTCAAAAGTGGAATTTCATTCATAAATTCAATTTAGTTGACTCCTGCTAAATTTCTGCTAGTTAATGAATTGAAACGTTATTTTTAAATTTCGCAGTAAAATTACAAAGACAGAAATTTTGCAATAGAATTACAAATTCCCATTAATCTTCTTCGGGAAAATTGACTTATTTTTATATTATTGACGATATATTTCCCGTTTATTCTAGAACGCATGGGATTAAATTAAAGCATAGAAATATCAATGCTATGTTAAACCTTAAAAAATATTGTAATCATATCTGCTAAAGTCTTATATAGCGAGGTTTAGATATTATAAATAAAATCTCATTTCACAATCCCACCGCATTCGTATTGACTTTCATATAATTAAAAGACTGTTATAGTTCTGTCTGATAGGAATTTGCGGTTTTAAGTTATTATCAGTGTCGTGATACTTGAAATCGGAAAATTGAAACTGGCTTAGTTGTTTTTATTAATTTCTGGTCACGATTCAAAATTATAACATCTCTCTCCAAATAGCTGAACAGTTACATAGTTTTAAAAAAATCGATACTAATCTAACTAAACTAACTCTCCAGATTTAAACCCATAATTCCAATTTTCCTGAAGGATTCAGAATTATCATTTCGCCACTAAATTAATAACGTCTTTTATTTTACTCTCATTCAGAACAGAGCATCTGGCAATGGATGTCAATTCGCTTCAGTTCATTCTTCTCGCTGCCATTCAACTAGGAACGAAACCCTTATGGGTTCCCCTTTCATATTCACTTTAAATAACTATAACTGATAACAGAGATTTTTAATAAAGCATGTAATTTTGTGAATGATTTTAAGATGAAAACTGTTAAATATTCTGGTAGCTTTTGACTCGGGAAAATTTATTGTAGCTTTTGGTGAAATGAAAGCGTCCAGAATCCAAGCAACCAGATTTACTTTTACTGAATGGCATATTTATTAATATTTCCAATCAATTGAATAATCAATATTTAAAGTTTAAATGAATCTGCTTTGAACTTGCTTTCTATCAAAGCTCGTAGTTATAAAAGTTAGCCTGGATTTTGAAATTCATTTGTAAACAAATAGTAAAAAAAAATATTTTAAGGCTTGTTCCTTACATTTCCTCATAAATAGTAATAATTGAATTATTTAAAACAATCATTTCAGTACTGACAAGAAACAATTTACAAGAGATGTACTTAAAAATATTAAAAACTAAAAAAAAAAAAATTTATAAAGGCAAAATTTTCATGAAAGAATTATTTCAAATTCTTCTGTTTGTATGGTGAGTAACTGGTGCATTTTTGCTTTAAATTTTAATTGTAGAGATTATGACAAATACTATGATTATTAAAAAAATTCTTATTCTTATGTACCTTTGAGTTTCAATTCCTGAAGAGTAAACTAATGTAATTAGATATATAAGAAAACGGAAACCCATATGTACTTATACGAGGAAAAGAAATATATAAAAGTATCTATAGGAAATTGCTGAGCTCGCAGTTTTTCGGACAACATGGAAAAAGTATGAGATTACATTGGAATCATTGTTATCTACAGCCACAAAATAACAACATCCTGTTCTTAGTTTCCGAACAAGATCTTAAGAAACGAATGCGAAAGAAATACAGTATTTACTGCATTACATATAGAAGAAACAAAAAAGGATGTACTCTTTCTAGTCTTTCTGGGAATATCATCTTCAGAATGTGGATATTTTTTTTCTATTCCGAGTGGTAGGGATAGTAGAGTATTTATTAGAGAATAAAAAATTAGAAGTATTTATTTCTTGCAAACTTATGAAAGGTTTTGCCTTCTCTTTTTAGCAAACGATCTAATAAGAATATTCTAATGTTTCTTAAAAATGTGAAATCCGCATCAGCTCAAAAATGTAATGAGAAATAAATTTTGAATTATTTCATGCTTGAAAAGATGCTACTTACTCTTTTTTTCTCATATGCTAGTTTGGAATTTTTGAATGTTTATGCATTTTTGATGACAATTTATAATTTTAATATTTCTTAAAGTAAATTATTAGATAATTATTATATTATTTTATACTCGTTTATTTATGGTTTATTTTATGTTTACAATGATGAAATTTAACCTTATGTCTTCCAACTTTATTTTTAAATCGCTAATTAAATGTACATTTCTAAACTAGTTCAAGTATTTTTTAAACCAAATTATTTGTTATTATACACTGTCCGATAATAGCATGATATATTTCAAATCTCCAATAGAAATAAAAGCAGTAGTTTAAGAAAATCGTGGCTTGTAGCAGAAAATAGACAATCTCCATCAGCGGAAACAACACATTAAGGATTTGGAGTGTTAATAATCAACTTTCCAGCCAATTCCCTATATGCTAAGACTTCGAAATTTTGTACATTTATATATTTTTGATAAAAATACACTTTTTTAATAAATGCAAAGTTTAATTGCAGCTGATAAATTGAATTAAGTTTTGATACTGCATTAATGGCGCTTTCTGATGTATTTGAGAAAAATTTATTTCTGTCTTCCATAATATTTATACTGACGAATTATACATAAAAAAACTAGAAAATAGAAATTATTTGAAATTAAAAGAAATCCATATTTTAAAACATTTAAAAAATGCGTTTTAATATTTTTTTATAATATATTTGATTAAAATATTTTTTAGGACCGGTGCAAAATTTTACAAATAGATATTTCAATTGCTAGATAAGTTGAAACGGATATACTTTCGAAAATAGATTGCTAATTAAAATTTGACAATCATTAAGATCTTCACGGCAGAAAATTAATATGAAGGCAGAGCCCTTTTTGTTAGCAAGCTTCGTGTTTTAGTAGTAAATGCTATACACAAGTAGAACTATAGCATCAGAAGTTGGCATTTATTCGAAAACAAATTTACATAGCATTATTCTGGACGAGTATGTCTTTTTCAATAATTACATGTACCTAAAAATACAAAAATTGCAGTGAGAATACATAATTAAAATTTAAAGGATTCCTCAGGCTTGGGAGATTAGTACATTTAGCGTAAAGATCTCTACAAATTTGTGAATTACGTGGAAAAACTACTTTTTATAGAGAAAATCCCCATGATAAATCGCAGGAAAATTGCGATTTCACTATAACAATATTCCATAAATCTGAAAAATTAGTCATTCCTACAAGACGTGGTTCCAAAGCTAGATCATTATGATAAAAGTTTAATAAAATTTTGTAATAATTGTTTTAAATAAAAAAATAATTGAATAGCATAAGAAAACTATTTTGGTTAAGCACGATAAAAATACCAAATCATATTCCGAAATCGACTTTCTGAAAATAATTTTTTTGTGTGTGTATTTTACGTTACAGTTTTTGAAATTCAAAAGGTAAAGTTCCCATAGACTACAATGACAATCGAAATACAAATTCCAACTTCTCAAAAAGCATTTTACTTATTGCTATAAAATTTAAGCAGAAAATTTTGATCCCCATTTATATTTATATTAAAAAATACACTTACTACTTATTTTTAATATCATTAATTTTTTATAGTAGATTCACAGAACCGCAAAACATGCAAAATGCATTCATTTATGCAAATGAAATATTAAATTCAGAATCAATGCTAATACCGATTTTGAAAACTTTCTTAATACCACATTATTCATGCAGTTTAACATATTAGTTACTACCTGAATCAATATTACCTATATAGACAGAATAAGAATTATAATTACTGATTATTTATAGAGTCTCCAACGCAATGATACAATTATCAGAAATTACCTCCAAAAAATCTGAAAACTTTACCAAACAAATGCGATTTGGCAATATCTGTGATACGTTAAATATCTGAGAGAATCAATCCATCCTCATCGCCAAAATAATGACGCCAACTGTTCGTATGATATATTGATATACATTCCAACTTGAAGTAACTGCTACCCCACAACAATACTCAAATAATGCATTTGATGAATATAGCTATTCTCGGAGTAACCACACTGACTATCCCCCCCCCCACACTTAATTAAAGTTTTCGGATTAAATCTAATTGACCGGATAGCCGAAAAGTAATTCTGGCTGGAACTATGTTTTGGTCCTATTGGCCATCACTGGTCAAGGTACAATCCTTTCCGTGGAAAGCATGTCCCGTCATCGAGAGGAGATAGTCGACCCCCATCATTTCTGCCCTCATCATGGTGGCGGGAACCAACCACTATACCTGAAGTTTCTCATTTCTGAGGTGGCTCTCCCCTGTGGGGATATTCCCCGAGTAAACTTGAGTTAATCATAGTCATTGAAATGGAATTTATATCCGATTTCCATCGAGAGTTACACCTGTGTGTAACACTTTATACTAACATAAAGAAGATGAAAAAAAATTCTGTTTTATTGTGACAATATTCTAGAATAATAAGAAAATTAATCGTTGCCATAGTTTTATACGTTTCCCATTCACTCCATAGTCTATTCTCAGGGAGACAGTGAATGTTTTTTGTACATTGATATATTTAACTTTCTTCTTTGAAGTGGGAAGAAGCAGATAAAATCCTTTGAAATTCTGCTTTTAAGATTCGAAATTATTACAATTATCTATGAGGCTATATGACATTGTCAGTATGAGAACAGATAAAAGAAAACTAATAGTTATAAAAAATGCTTTGTGTGTGTGTGTAAAATCGAGTTTGTTCAGGAAAGACACCTATACAGATAACCTAAAAAAGCAAAAATATTAAATATAAATTCCAACCGAGGACCCGCACCACCCTCGTCAGTCATGTTGTTCTTACCACTGTACTACACTGCTCACACTTCGAAGCGGAAGTTAACCCTTTAAAAGGGCCATTTTTTTCTAGTCATATTATGTTAAAATATTTTTAGACTTGAAATGAGAATAAGAAAAGGGATTCATTTAGCTTATTAGATACATTTAATTTGATTAATTTGGTAAATTAATAATTAAGTAACAAACAAAGACACATTTTGTCTGAGATAAAGAACTGAATCATCTAAGTTTCTGACTTACTAAAGAAATTTGTCAGAACTTATGCCAACCTACATAATTTCATACAAAGATTGGTGGGAAGCATAGTTCCCACGGCCATAGAAAGGGTTAAACTTATTCTAATAGTTAATTTTTTGTGTTTGTGTGTGCAAAATCCCGTTTTTTCAGGAAAACCCCCTATATAGATAAACTTAAAAAACAAAACATGATCTAAAGAAAAAAAAATGATCCATATCGTTAGAGCCATTTCCGATATCCACGAATTAAATAAATACAAGAATTACTCGTTTAAAGCTATCAGATAAAAGCTATATAAATAAAGCTGAGAGTTTCCAACTAAAGCAGATGATAAAGAAGGAATACAATCAATAGAAACAATACTGAGTTACTGAGTTACAAATCGATAACTCAAACAAACAACCTATTTTTAATCGTCTCACATTGATTTAAAACTCGGAAACTGATGGAATCTAGAAACGTGGTTAAATCATTCGCCCTCCATTCCGAAAAGTCAATAAACATTTCTTCATTTGATATTCATTTTCCCCAAATGCTTATGACAATATGTTTTCCCAGAAATTTTCCGGGAAGTATATCTGTTCATCTCTCTTGAAATAAATATCCTTTTCCCCCATCAAGCGTAAAGTTTTCCCTCAATAAATTCTACTGGTCGGGTTGACATGTGATACAATCCGTGTTGTCACCATCTATGTAACCTGGAGCGATCCGATATATATCTCAATATGATTTATCTCTTACATTTAAAATTCTTGCCCTCCTAAATAACATCACATCTTTCATTTTCGAGGATACCAAGTTTAGAAATAGCAATATGTCCATCTTTCTTATTAACTTCCATATTGGAATTTAATCCAAATGAGTTGAAAGATATGCATGTGAGAATTTTATTACATAGCATTAAATCGCTTATAAATCTTCAATTTAACTGAGATATTTTAACCCATTAAATAGAATTAAATATTTAGCTTTAGACATACATTTGCTATAAACGGTTATTTATTTCTGGCTTCGGTAAAATCCTAGATGGGCTCACCTCTTGGCGACATATTTGAAATCTCGCCAAGTTGACTACTAATTGAATATTTGTTATTATTTTTCAATTAAAAAACGATACTTGAAGGCCAGAAATAATAATAAATATAATAAAAAAAATAAATAAATTTTTTATTATTAAAAAAATAAAATAAATAAATAATAATCAAATAAAATAAATAAATAAAATAAATAATAATGAAATAAAATAAATAAATAAATAAAAATAAATAATAATGAAATAAAATAAATAAATAAATAAAAATAAATAATAATGAAATAAAATAAATAAATAAATAAAAATAAATAATAATGAAATAAAATAAATAAATAAAGGAAATAAAATAAATAATAAAAATGAAATAAAATAAAAATAAATAAAAATTTATCTAGGTTGCCACATTGGCGAGGTTATCTCCACACGTTTGGCCGGAATTCAAAAAGACGCCAAGAGGTGGGCTGTGCTAGGATCCACTCCTGGCTTCTTTTAAACAAGATTAATATTATGGTTAATCAGTTTTTGATTATTTGGCTATACCAATTCCATAAAGTGGAATATATCTACCATAATCCAAAAATATAAATTTACCCAAGTAATGGAGAATATTTTATCTTTGACTGACCTAACCTTTGACCAATCCCTTCTGTGCTGTCAACCGGCAATATTTTTTTTTATTATTTAGCACAAAGATTAACAGCTAATTACTTAATTATGCTTATTGGTATTTTTAAAAACTGCTTACATTGATGCATTTTAATGTTTATCTGATTTCATTATTTAAACGTAAGTATTACAAGCTCAATATTTTTCCTCACAGCATATGTTAATACTACAGTAGACTCCCGATTATCCGCGGGCAAGTTATCCGCGCCTGCCACACAAAGTTTTTTTTTTTTTTTTTTTTGACTGATTTCTTCAAAGAGGTGCAGTTTTACAGTTATGCTTTTGTAATTACATAATACATTACAGCATTAAAACAGTACATATGTATTAATTTTTCTGTGTATCCTTGACGCCTCTCGTAAGTACAAAGCACTTTCCTGTTTTCATTAACAAAATGCATTTTAAGTTAGTTTTGAGTGATACTAAAATATTAAGTGTTAGTTAAACATTTCCTGCTGTTTATTTTACATTTTATTGTACATAAAACGATTTTTCAAAGTTGGAATGAATGTTTTCTCTTTTGCTATACCCGTTTTTATTTTTTTTCGGATTATCCGCGAATTTTGTTATCCGCGGCGGCCGCGCCACCCAATTCCGCGGATAATCGGGAGTGTACTGTATTAAGAAATTATGTATTAGTGTATACATACCATGGACACACTTATAATGCTATTTTCTGCAAAGTCTGATTTCTTGTATTCCGGATTCAAAATCAGACTATACAGATTTAAATATGAAGTTGCAACATGTTTTGCGTAATACCAGATCAGAGGTGCAACATATTTTTATCTATAGAAAATTGGTGATATTTCATCCAAGATCATTTCTCAGATTTCGATAGGATACGACATTGATATTTGGTCCTTGTCTCATGACCTATCGTAACCGATTTCCATTCCAATCTTAACAAATCTTGTAAAAATAAATTAAACGAAAAAATTAATTTAAAATTTTAATTAAATTTTCTGTTTTCATTTTTCTGTGGATTGGAACTTTACTCTTGAAAAAAAAAGATGAATCGAAATATTTCTGATTTATAAGTATATTCCAATATAGAATTTGATAAAAATACTTCGTAATACTTTAATCCTAAGTATTTTATTCTTTAGATTACTTTTTGTGCGTGATTACTTTTTGATTTCCGAATGGATTTTCTTTAATTATACAAGCAGTTCATCGATCATATCTGATCAAGCCCAGGAATATCTGTCCTGTTACTCCTTAAAAACCATGAAACTATTCCTATCATTGAGATGACAAAAAAACCCTGCATGTGATTATCATGACCTTTCAACCTCACAACAATCATCAAATGTATCCATTAGACAGATGTGTATGATCCACTCAAAATTTGTTATAACCAAGCAATGAACACCAGGATGCTAACACCAAATGGTAGTCTTGGACATTTTACTATGTATAGTGTGATTAAATTGGTTCAAATAATACTAAATAATACAAATAAAAATCTACAAATACAAATCTGGTTTAAATAATATCAAATAAAAAATATAAATCTACAAATAATATCATGGAAGGGTTCAAAAATATAGTTTTGTTCCCTTTAATCAGAAATTTTTTGATAATAATGAGCCTCTGTTTTCATCTGCTATTGATAAACCAATGATTCATCCAGATCTCATGCGTGACTTAACCATTGCAAGCCCATTAACTCAGATTCTGACCAAGGTTTGGTGAGTTTTAAATATGCAGTTGTTGTCCTGAATGATATCTCCTGAAAATAGGAAGACCAGGTGATGAGTTGGCAGAAGATTTTCAGAAATGTTTGCCCAATATTTCAGGAAATAAACGAGAATAAAAGTGCACTGGAGCCTGCCATTACCCATTTCAAAAATGGAAATTACAATGATCAGAAAAAAATGCCAGCGCCAACAATAAAAGATAACATACAACGATAATAGTTCACAAGTGCATTTCATTCAAAAATTCAGAAATTAAGTAACAAAAAATGTGGATGTTTGAATATGGCATTATAAACAAATCTTCAAAGCGGGGTATGATCACACGAACAGCAGATCAAACAATGATGAGTGACGCTATTCATTTTGAGATTCATGAGATCAGCAGACAGCAATTATATCATTATATGTGCAAAGCAAATATCTTTAATAATTCAGCAATTTATGGTTCACAAAGAAATGATCAGTAACAAGCCAATAATTATTCCTTTAACTAAATTATCTATCATAAAAATCAATCATATATTCACTTCCATAAGTTTATAGATATACAGGTGGTTATCAAAATAATGGAAAAACACCTTAGATTTATAAAGAATCCTTTATCCTTTATGGTGTAGGACCACCTTTGGCATGTAACACAGCTTGGATTCGCCTAGGAATTGATTCATACAAGCGTTGAATAGTGTTTAGACGAATATTGTACCATTCTTCTAGAAAATATTGTGAAAGTTCTGGGTGAGATACCAGTGGAGGATATCGCTTTTGTATTTAAAGCTCATAAATAGACCATAACGGTTCGATTATATGGAGGTCGGCTGATTGTGTGGACCAAGACAGATGTTTAACTTCATCCTCGTGTTCATCAAATAATGACTGGACAAGTCTCTCTGCATGGATAGGTGCATTATCATCCAGAAACATTCCATCTATTGCAGGAAACAAAGTTTGCATTATAAAATAGACCTGATCAGCTAAAATTTCTCTATACTTCTCCCCAGTGATCCGATCGTTCCAGCTGAAAACCACGACATGGCTGCCCGTGTCATGACAGATCAACCTCCATGCTTGACAGTTGGAAGGAGACAATCACGATCATACGCTTGTGCAGGTGTCCTCCAAACGTGCACACTTCCTGTTGTAGGAAAAAGTGTAAAACACTATTCGTCAGACCATATTACTTTCTTACACTTATCAATCGACCAGGTTTTACGATTGTGACTCCACTGTAGATGACGTTTACCAATAACATCTTTGACAAGTGGCTTGGAAATTGCTGCTCTGCCATAAATGTTCTGTTTATGAAGGTGCCTTCTAACTGTAATCACTGACACTGGAGAATCCAGATGGATACTGAGCTCTGCGGTCACTTTTGCTGCAGTTGTTCGTTTTTTAGACATTACAATCGGCTTCAATACCCATTGGTCTCTCACTCAGCTTCTCGATCCGCCCACTATTTTGCTTTGTCAAGCTTGTCTTGATGCGCTGTGTGTACGCTGTTATGACTTTAGATACCGTACTTCTAGAAACGCTTAAAAGTTGGAATGTTTCAGTCACACTTGCTCCAGCTAGACGGGCTCCTATTATTTGACGCCTCTGCAAATCTGAGAAATCCGACATTTTACGCTTTTGAAAAAACTCCAAGAATTATAAAACTTCAATAAAGCTAACACATACTACCAGAATATATACATTGCTATTTATAAAAAAATGGGGCCTATTATTGTATTTTAATGCTTACGAAGCGCATTCAAAAATGTCACTTTTAGTCTCAGACGTTTCCATTATTTTGATAACCACCTGTATATAATTATGGTACGCATGATCATAATAGATAGACTGGATAGAGCAGATCGCTACATATTTTATATGTTTCATTTACTGCATATGCTAAATACTCATTGGAATATCCTACTTTTCAATGCAGAATGCAAAATAAAGCTGCCTATTGAAGCTGATTATTCTATTCATAAAATATGTAATATTTGAAATTTCCATTCTTGATAGGCTTATTTACGTCATATTTTTGCTTTTCTGCAGCAAGCAATAACTTCAAAAAAGACTTTACTAATATGTTAACTAAATGTTTATACAACACCTTTTTTCGATTTTTCTCTGGACAGAACAATCATTTGAAGACTGCCTCGAGGCTTTTATTTAATCCAATTCTATAATAAACTCTCAGCATCAAAAGCAGAAATTATTATTAAATCCCTTCCATTTATCTCAGCATCTTCAGACGCGCATGCATTCTTAAAAGTACTTTGTTTAATTTCCGTTATCTGGAGGGAATTTTGAGAGTGAACTGATAATTGCGTTATTCCTCGTTAGATATCTATCTAATGCCTTTTGATAAATTAATCGAAGCGAGTGACAGATGCCATCTGCTCCTTTAAGCCAGATCACGTCGCACCAGTCATTTGATGGTTGTGCTGGCCGATAAAATAGAGGACAATTGTTCTACTCATTCTGAATTATGTCATCCAAAGTTATAATAAACCTTCAAGCATCAGAAGCTGAAATTGTTATTAAATTCACTCCTTTTACCTCAGCATCTTTAGAAGCACATGTATTATTAAATAGCGCTTTGTTTAATTTCCGTGCTCTGAAGGATCTTTTGAGAAAGAACTGATAATTGCCTTATTCTTCGTTGAATATCTGTCTGGTGCCTTAGAGAATTAAGTGAAGCGAGGGACAGATGTCATCTGCTCCTTTAAGTTGTGTATTTGTTGTAAGCCTATTTTGCATAGCAATTTTCTTTTCCAAAAATTTAGATATTAGAAACATTTTTCGATATAGGTGGTTATAATTAAAGTGACCCTATTCTAACCCCTATAAATTTAGAAATTTGAAAAATTTTCAGGTACAAGGTGGTTATAATTAAAGTGATCCTATTCAAACCCCTTTAAATTTAGAAATTTGAAAATTTTTCAGATACAGGCTGGTTATAATTAAAGTGACACTATTCAAACCCCCTCTAAATTCCGTTCTCCTTATTGGATTTTGATGAAACTTTGTATATTCGTTAAATGGACCATGGGAAAAAAGGCTTATGGAAAATAGTTCTAATTTTGAAATCCAGGGGGAAATTCTGGAGCCTAAAGGACAAAAAATCTGTCAGAATCATTAAAATTTATTCAGTTACAGAATGTACTCAGCGAGTGCTCCATTGACATCATATGAGTATTGAAATAGCATTATAGTGTTTTCAATTATAGCGCGAATAAACACTCGTGGAACATGGCGTGTAATGATGGCTTTCAACTTAGGTAAAGTCCTAATTAGGTAAGATCCTAATTCCTCCTCTATAAATATGTTCCAGGAATCCCACAACTAGAAATCTCAGGGATTTAAGTCAGCAAATAAAGCGCAAAATACTTATTGCATATTATTCTCATGGCAATTGTGTAAAATTTACTGACAACATGCGGTACATTTATGAGAAATATTAAAATTTCTGGTCGGTTTTGTGCAGTAAAAACATTCCATTTTAGCAAACATATCCTCGGAAAAAAATTGCCACATATAATTATGTACGTATCATCGGATAGTATTACAAAAGTTTTCATTACTTATTTAGTCAAGTTGAAGTATTAAAATATACTTTTAAATGTACTATAAATTGTAAGATCTTTTCTAAATATTTCATTCTTAACTTGGCGAAGATTATTTGTACAGAATAATATAATAGAATAAAGGTTTTGTTTTCAATAGCCGATTGTTTCTGCTTCTTTGTAAACTCAAAATTGATTAAAATAGAATTTAAAATTCTTTCACAAAGTTTAGTACAGTAATTCAGTTGCCACAACTATTAATATTACTTTTAAAAACACTTGTCTATCATGATTTGATAAAAATAATCATTATTTGTTTTATGATATTATTACATTTCATTTTTAATTTAACTGGCTTGTTAAAATGGTTCATAAACTATAAAATTCTAAATTAAATACAGGATTTAAAAATATTTGCAAAAATTACATTGTTTTTTTAAATAGTTAATAGTTTTCTAAAATTATTAATAAATTAATGTATGCTCTATACTCAAATGGCGATAATATTTGAATCAGTGGAATGGTTTTCTATTGAAAAGGTGCCATAAGATATATTCAAAAGCAGGTACCAAATTTTAGTCTTTACAAAAGGCATGGAAGATTTATTTTTTTTCCCATGAAGATAATGCTAATATAGCTATATAAATCAATAAAAAAAAACTAAGGCATGCATTGCCATCTGTCGTCTTCCTTCTATACTAAAAATCCATTTTATTCCTAATAAATCATCAAAACGCTACGCCTTTCTTAAATTTTTTTTTAACTATGATTCCGAATGGAGACTATTTTCCCTGAAAAGATTTTTATTTCCTCTCAAAATTAACGATTTTTTTCCTTTATGTATTGTCATGTATTCAGAATCATTATTTTACGATTTATTAATGATTTTCTGGTGATTCTAATAGACACCTCTAAAAAAAAAGTTAAACATACAACGTGGGAACTGTTAACATTTGTATCTTCAAAAAGTCAATTTTTCCATCTTCCGATAGTCATTTTGTTGATCACAGAAATATGCAATACTAATACGTTTGAAAAGTTAAAAGCTTATATATTAACTTTTTAAAATGTAACTAAAGACATATCTTATAATAAGAGCATACTGGGTTTCTGTTTTTTACAATTTTCTTCTCGAAGGATGAAATTTTCAGATTTCGGTACGTTTAGAATACATACGTTTTTTGCGCTCATTAAATTTTATACTAGAATATTTGCAAATATTTTCTGTTGAACTTATTTTTAGTTATTTTTATGCAGGAATATAATTGTAAATGGTTGATGTTTTATTTATAATTAAAAACATCATGTATCTTTTAAATTTTTAAATTTAATAAAATCACAGCTTTCAGTACTTTAAAAAAATAATTTGAATATTTTAAATTGAAACTAGGTTCTCTGTATTTAATGAACCTAAATTCATATATTAACCTTCCATTGGGCGCAACTAATCTGTGAGATGAAGTCACGAGTCATGATCATTCGAACTTGTTTTATGAAGTTTATGTGAATTTTAAGTTACGGTATTGAGAAAAAAAAAAAAGTGTTTTGGAACAATGTCATGATTTGTTCAAATTTATCAATAAAAACAGCAAAGAAAAATTAAAATGTTATCTAAAAGCCTAAATATACTCAAATGTAAGTGAAAAGTTCTGTTTAATATGTTTTTTTTAACATACATTCAAAAATTGCATTAATTGAGTACATTAATCTTAGATGAACTGCGCCCGATCGTGTTAGGATTTGCATTGCGCCCGACGGAAGGTTAATCTCGTTTTGGAATGATTCTAATCAGCATATTTTTTTTAAATGTACTGATTTATGGATATAAACTTGACTATGGTATCATGACACATATTCTGTCAGAAAATAAATATTTTAAGAAATAAATATTTTCTACTCTCTTATAATTAAAACAGTTTATTCTTCTAAGTATAGACTAAATAAGATATAAAATTTATTCGAAAAAAAAAAAGAAAAGATCCCGAACTGAAAATGCGATGATTTTCGAATCAGAAAATGTTCCATTTCTCTTAAAATATAATTTTAAATCATATTGATGAAAACTACTTTCTACAATTCAGAACGGGAAAAATTAAATGAAAAGCAAAACATCATTGCAGTATCACGACATTCAACCAAAATCAAGAAACGAAAAACTCAAACATTGTGCCTCTGAAATCGAAACCTTCTCATTATATCCTTAAGATCGAAACAATTCTTCCACTGATAAACAGTGGACAGATTTCTAGGAAATACTGCGGGAAAAGGATTCATTTATCTCCTCGAAAGTAAACGCTATTTTCCCATTTTCAGAAAACGTTATATCTGCTATTAATTCTGACCTTTTCCGCCAGTTAACCTCACAGACTGTAGAATCCGGGGATGTCATCATCCGTCTGGCATGGAGCGATCCGGCATCCATTTGAATTCCGTACATCTGATTTATTGGCGATATTCAAGGTTCTGATCAATCTGAAATCCGGTTAATTCGTCACTTTCAATGGATCACTGAATGTTGGAGAAATCACTTGTGATAGTAAGTTATCCAACTTCTTGATCCTTTTCCATCAAAGGTTTAATGAGATACCGATTTGGGTGCATCATGTGCGAGTTAGAAAACAATGAAATGAAATAAATCATTAAAATTTTGAAAATAAAAAAACGTATGTTAACTTATAGCATTCAAATCTTAACTATTCAAATTGTCTTTATGTAAATTAAAGTTTTTTTTCAATTTTTTAAGTATTAGACAAATTTAACAAGCTAATTGATTTAGCATATACAAGTATAATGTTTGAATTTGCATATTACATTGTCAGTAAGTTATATATAAAGTCAAGGAGTAATCACACTTTTGCTATTCCATCTAGCCCTGAGGCACGTGGATAGCACCTGAATGACCAGATCGCCGTGACAGTATTGATCTGAACTATGATTGAGTCCTTAGGGCGATCACCGGCCAGGATACGACCCTTCCTGTAGGAAGTACTTAACGTTATCAGTGGAGAGTATTCAATTTCACACCATTTCTGCTCTCACCGGGTGTCGAAAAACAACCACCATGCTGGAAACTTCTCATCCTTAAAACTGAGGTATCCCCCAATGTTGGGAATAAAATCAAGGAGTAATTAGGTAATTTGCTCTCAAGTGTTTAGGGTGCTCTTTATTATTTATTTATTTTACCTGTTGGAAAGAACCATTGGAATATCTATCTCCATATGTAATTGCTATGATTTGCTTTGGTCGTGGTCATACGACAATAAATTTTTCTCGTCTCTCTAAACCACTCATACCTCCAATATAACTACCAATCTGTTTCAATGCAAAAATAATCGTGCTTTCGTGCAAACATTCTATTTAATAAGAGAAGGAAACATTCCGGTATTACAAGATAAAATATTTTTATATGTACAGGCTGGTTATAATTAAACTTCCCCTATAAACAGCGTCCTACATCGCAAACGGGTGCAAGGATTGCAGCGGAATTTGGTATATACGCTATACACGAGATCCGATCACGGAATTTCGAAAAATAATTTTTAGTTCCAAAATGTCCACCAGAGGACGCCTTTTCAGGAAAAACATTAAATTTAACACAATAAACGCCCAAAACAGAATACAGAAACACTATTAACAATCCAGAACAAGAATTATGAGTAATAAAATGTAAAACAGGCGAAAGCTGTCAATTCTAGGAAAAAAATGTCGAAATTTGCATGCTTGCAAAGAAGAGGAAGCTTTATGCAAAAAAGGTTAGGATAAGAAGCGTTTGCAGTCGTTCTCATATTTTATGTCGATGTTTCCGGCTGTAATGATGACGGTATCTTGTTGTGACATTGAATGACTTAAACAACTCCATAACGCTTCATGTCAGAAGCATCACAACTGATCAGTTACGATCTGCTGTTGAATATTGAATACGTTGTCCATCGACTTGAAATTTTACAGGTGAATGAAGGTGATCACATGGAGCACCTTTCCTTGCATCATTCTGGACACGATTAGCAACTCTTCCTCTTGTACAATCTCGTCCTAATCTGTTCGATGACAAGGTGATCAGAAAAGAGTCAATAAATGTTAAAATTGTTTCTGTATTCCGTTTTGGTCGTTTATTGTGTTAAAATTAATGTTTTTCGGACAAAGCGCCCTCTGGTGGACATTTCGGAACTAAAAATTTTTTTCCGAAGTTGCATGAGCGCATCTCTTGTATAGCCTATATACCAAATTTCGCTGCAATCCGTTCACTGTCCATGGTGATGTTTATAGGGGAAGTTTAATTATAACCACCCTGTATTTTGTAATTATTTCTTTTAAGTTTCAAACAGTTATTATTATTGAGTTTCATGCACTTTATATTTTCTCAATTCTGCTATAGTTGCAGAATATATATTTTCTAAATTCTCATTTATTATAAGCAAATTTTGTTTATATTTTATGAATACAATTAGAAATTATTAGATAGGACAATTCTTGAAAGCTTATGTTATATCTTCCTTATTTTTTTTGTTTGTTTGTTTGCAACGTGCTTTTGTCCGATTGTTTGTAAACTATCTGGAAATTCGCTTTCGAGTGAGTCAAGTTTTTCTATTTTGAATATTCTGTTAATTAGATTTTAAGCTTCCTATATTCTCATTTATTGCATTTTTTTTACTGATACTATTAGAAATTATAAGATGCGGCTGGTCTGCTTAGCTTATTTTGATCGGAGTTAAACTTTTCGCGTTTCCTGGATATATTATTGAATCTCAGGTATTAAACGAATAACCAACATTTAATTTTAATTTAAACCAAAATTATAATTATCGTTATATATATGTCTCAATCATATAGAAAATAAAAATTATCATCATTCCTTGAATTTTTTAAAATTTCTTTAAATTTATCATTTTTATTATAATCTTTACCGGTAGACATATTAGTAATTTTTTTTTATTTTTTATTTTGTTTGCTTAGGAATACGAAAAAGGCGAATTTATTTTTATGAAAAAGATGGAAAATCTTTGAATTATATCATTTTAATACCAAAATATAGAGGATCAAGGAATCCTGGTGGCAGCGAGTCTATAAACCATGTACAATTATAAATTCAAAGATTATGAGTACCTTACTAGCCGTATCATATTGCATTTAATGTTAATATATTTCACTTGCATTATTGCAATCATTCTTACATTTCACTAGCATTATTGCAATCATTCTTACATTTCACTAGCATTATTGCAATCATTCTTACATTTCACTAGCATTATTGCAATCATTCTTACATTTCACTAGCATTATTGCAATCATTCTTACATTTCACTAGCATTATTGCAATCATTCTTACATTTCACTAGCATTATTGCAATCATTCTTACATTTCACTAGCATTATTGCAATCATTCTTACATTTCACTAGCATTATTGCAATCATTCTTACATTTCACTAGCATTATTGCAATCATTCTTACATTTCACTAGCATTATTGCAATCCTTCTTACATTTCACTAGCATTATTGCAATCCTTCTTACATTTCACTAGCATTATTGCAATCCTTCTTACATTTCACTAGCATTATTGCAATCCTTCTTACATTTCACTAGCATTATTGCAATCATTCTTACATTTCACTAGCATTATTGCAATCATTCTTACATTTCACTAGCATTATTGCAATCATTCTTACATTTCACTAGCATTATTGCAATCATTCTTACATTTCACTAGCATTATTGCAATCATTCTTACATTTCACTAGCATTATTGCAATCATTCTTACATTTCACTAACATATTGCAATCATTCTTATATTTTACTATCTGGAAATAAATGACAAATGGATGATTCTGCATAAATAGATATCAAAGTAGCAGCTAAAATAATGATCCCTAAAATATTTATATTAATTAATTATATTGTTAAAAAACTGTATAGTTTTATCAGCCTTTCTTTACTCGGATTTACAAAGAATTTCGAAGTGTTTCGTACAATTCGGGTAATTAAATTCAAATGTACTAGAAACTTGAATATTTTTTGTAATCGACCTCGACATTTCGGGAAATGGCCAGAAGATGCGATTATTAACCGAGATGAAAACTTCTCCAAATCTCCATATCGTTACAGCAAGGTAACTCAGAACAATTGAGGTCAATATAATTTTAACTGAGAACGACAATATAATTTTACCGTTACAGTAAGATAATCGAATGAGAAAGCTAAAATTCATCTTTTTATAGTTTTATTTCAAATATATACATACAGTCATACTAAACGTACATTTATCATTTCAAAAAAAAAAAAAATACCAGCCATGTGTATTATTCCCTGAAGTAACTCTCCAAGGAGATTAGCGAATTTTTTGTAACTTCATTTTACTGCAAAGTGTTTGAAACTGATTTCTTTTCCAATACGATTCCTTTACTGAAGGACAAAAAGTGCAGATTGTGTACCAAGTTATGTAGTATTGAACTTAAGCTACCTTCTTTCGCGATTTAGTTTTCCTCGCTTTTAATGACGTAACTAAACGATTGATGGATTGATTGTTGTTTGCAGCAGCAAAATCTACAGGTGTTTGGGAAAGAACCTGTGAAAACATGTTGAATCTTTCACAGCAAAAATAGCTTATTGCACTCTTCATAAATGACAAGAGAGGAAAGAATAACTCTTCAGAACAAGTTTTAATCATTTGGTATAGAATGAATTCTTACTTTGTGACCAGTTTATTTTGTAGATCTGCTCTCAGATTAACCCCTTCCGGTAAAATGACGAGTATAGCTCGTCATCGGTTTTTCATGCCATATAGCACAATGACGAGCTATACTGGTCATGCGACTAAAGTTACAGTTGGATATAATAAATTCGGTTTAAAATTTCTAATGTACTGAATCTGGTAGCACTTTTATTATTTATGTTGATATCATAAACCACTATCATATTATTTATCTTTAGATTGTCTTGGCACAAGTAACGGCCAAATTATTGTTAGTCAGTGGATTTCATTCTTATAAACAATTAGCGTGAACACCTGTCTCACTAAGGTAAAAACATAGTGTGAAACAAACATCGAATAAGAATAGTGAACACTATAAAGATCAAGTGAGGAGGGATTCAGAAAAATCAGAAGAAACAAGTATACTCAAGTATACTGATAATGAAACTAGTGATAGTGAAATATTTCAAAGAATATGAAAACGCGTTTAGTGAATAAGTGATTTTAGTGGATGCTCTCGAGTCACAACACATCACAAGAATGGATTTGGAAGGAAATAGATAATGTGGCAGAACAAAAAAAAAAAAATTCGGGAGGGCTTAGCGTAAACATGAAAACTAGGGACTAATCCGAAGTCAGTAAAGAATTTTGAAGACGTATTGAACTTACAAATTACAATTATATCCATATCAACAATATAATTTTAAGAAAAATCATGCAAGAATTATAAAATAATCTAAGTTTTCTTAAATAATAATAAAATGGTCATTTCATGCACAATTTTTCATTATTAAATTTTACTGAAAGGGGTTAAGCTATGCTTTTTGATATTCGTTGTGAATAATTAGCCGCTTCGAGGCTTATTCTTTCATATACACATATGCACTATTTCACTTTAAAAAAAGATATTTTATATATAAGTGAATATAACAATGAAATGATTTTGTCTTAAGGGACTAAAGGACCTTTAACAGTTAAAATAGACCTCTAGAGTTAGTCAAATGCGACTCTACCTAACTCAAAAAAAAAAAAAATCTTAGACTTTGATTTTTTTACCACAGGTTTACAAGATATTAATTTTATAATTATGAATTTTATCAATGAAATAATTTTCATTAATTAAAATATATGTAAAGTAAACATGTGATTAAATTGTCTAAAATAAAATTTGCTTGAGAGCAAAGATTTTCAGAAAATAAGCACACTTATATTAACAAATGTTACGCCAATTTAATTCTAAAGAACATAACTTCATAATCATACAAAGTGATAAATATTTTAATAGATTTAGTGGAGTTATTTTAATTTTATGTTGTTAAAACATGATAACGCTTTTAAAAAAAGCATTTTTCAGAATATTAGAAAGCCCTGAAAGAAGTATACATAATAACGCATTGATTTTGCATGATTTTCTTTATCATGAATGTATGAGCATACCTAGAAAATTTCATAATGATACGATGAACCATTTTTGTTTAATCCCGAATGCAAGCTCTAAAAATTGAATAGTATCGAGAAAAATGAGCATACCTAGAAAATTTCATAATGATACGATGAACCATTTTTGTTTAATCCCGAATGCAAGTTCTAAAAATTGAATAGTATCGAGAAAAATGACTTTAAAGTAAATGTTTCCGAGTGGAAAATCAACAGTGACCTTCACATTTGACTATATTTTTAAAACTAATTAACGTACGTACATGTGCAATACCAAAAAATGTTTATACGGGTCTTGACTATCAAATTAAATCATAAAATAAAGCTTCAAAATATTCAAGGTGTGAAGATCCTATAACCCTTTAAACCACCTGTAACTAAGGGTCAACCGCCTCGAAGAGGTTGACAGTTTGGAGAATTTGTCAGTAATATGAATGGATTATGATAAAAAGATATACCACAACAAATATACCGCTTCGTTCAGTGGTGGTGAGGTGGTCGGCTGTATAAAAGAAGTCCTTCAAGAAATTGTTTAAATATTAAAATTTAAATAGAATTTTGATGAATTCCTTTGAAACCAGTAACATTCATTTCATAATTCCATATCTCCAAATAAAAGCAAAAATTTCAGAAGAAATTTCATTGAAAAAATATCTTGTCTATCATTTAAATTATTATAAATGACATTAATACAGTTATTGTAAAGTCGGAGAAAAATAAATAGGCCATCTACTGTATACTTCAATTTAATCAAAAGTTACAATAAATCAGTCTCCATCAAAAGCCAGGATCATTATTAAAACGTTTTACAGCGTTTCTCCTAGAGGCATATTTAGTATTAAGGAGCATTTTGTCTAATTTAATCAATTCACAGCGATGTTAAGAGAAAAATCAATAAATGTAGTGTCCGTAGCGGAATAACTATTGAATGATCTTCGAAATTAAAATGATGTAAAGTGGTGTGAGTCATCTGCACTTAAACATTAACACTTTCATTGCTGACGACGAGATATCTCGTATTTAGATACTTCCAATTATTGGTTTCTGTGGGCTAAAATTTGTCTCTTATGTCAGTTTAGATAGGTTGAACTTTCTAATACATATGTAGTGTTGGAAGTGTTATACTTCAAGAAGATGGACATTTCGCGTTGCTTTGCAAATAAACAGAATAATAATAATGGAAGGATAATAATGAACAACGTAGAAACTGGTTTAAACTAATTATTTGAGTTAAAAATTTGCATTATTTGAATTGTAATATTGCCTGATTTGTGTTATAGGTCTTTCAAATACAATCGTGACTTCATATTCCAGCTTTTGAATTTTAATTCATTTTTATTATATATTTGATTGATTATATATAAACATGAATTAATGTTTTCAAGGCATAGCCTTTTGCAATGATGAGAAAATAGTATACTCTGGAAACAATCAGATTAAAATTCAGTTATAGAGAAAGTTACCAAGATTCTCAGTATTCATTTTTCAAGGAAAAAAAAATCGAAAAAGAATTTTAAAAAAAAAGCGATAAATCAATGAGACTTTAATAAAATTTAAAAAATAGATCATTATATTCCTTTACACAGATGCGGCAGTTCTGTGTATTTACTGCACCTTTCAGAATCCTCATTTAATAAATAGCTGCAAAAAACAGCATTTACATAACACTTGAAGGCCAGTCCATATTGACAAACTCATATCTCTGCTCTTGAAAGATTTCAAAATATGACGGTTTGGCAAAACAATTGACATCTGGTTTGCACGAAATATTGATATGTACAAAGATATCATCTTGTACAGATAAATGAATTTCATTACAAGTTATCAATAAAATTCTACGAAAAATTGGACAGAAATGGCAACATCTCCATCAAAGAAGCCGAAACTTAATTACCTCAAGCTGCAGGATAATTCCAGGAAATAATATCGTTTTCATGGGATTAAAACTCCAATAATAGCTTTACCACACCGACTTGATTCAGAACTGAATTTTGGTGATCATTTCTTTATATAAATTTGCGCTCTGCATCTTCTTTTCAGCTGGCATCTTAAGTAAATTATTATTATTTGCATGGTTAAAATCTCAAAATCTTCTTAAAGCACATCCACTTATTAATAATTTCATTGCCACGTTATTGCCTTGTTCTATTGTTATATCCGGAAGCGAAGAACAGGGTTCAAATACTCCACTCACTCTCTCACAAACTGGCAAATCACAGACAGCAAAGAATTTCAGTGCGAATGTTAGATGAATAGGGTATTATTCAATTAACAATAACTGCGCGACAAATATCAGTTTAAATGGATAATAAAAAAAATTCCGATTAGTTTGATAGAAATAGCTTCCGGCTGATCTAATTTTTCCAACGTAGAAACCACTCGTTGACAGTAAAGTGTAAACGCTTTCCTCTTCACGAAGACGAAAACATCCTCTGCAGATTCAAAGTTTCTTCTCTTTCAGGCTGAATACTCAGATCAAGAATTTACAGAAATTCTTGATCATTTTCCATATCCTATTTGCAGTTATTGATGTTTCTGAAAGTTGGGAACCTATTCAAAATTTCTCGCTATGAATAGCCATTCTGATAAAAAATAAAATGTCAGCGTCAAATGTTGATATTGCAAATTACACAACAGTTTTTGTGAAAAAAAACTATGAAATTTATAAAAAGATTTAGTGCGTCTTTATATTTCATAATTTTTTTTCAATATACGCGAACTGAACTGTTGCTAAAAATTGAATTCACCCTATAGTCTTGCCACCTTATATAATCTGATGGCACATTTCGAAAACGAATTTTTTTTAGCTGTATGACTTTTGTATCCTTTTATTAAGATGGTTATGATATTTCATAATTCTCGAATGAATAGTTATAAATGTTTACAGCTATAAATAGATTAATCTCAAATATTTTCATTCGATATGTTAGACTATATTATTGTCAGCATTTTTTTGTTCCGAACTCTCCAGACATGATTTTATCGAGATCCAAAAAGACAAAATAATATGCTTTACGTTAATAACTAAACATTCGAAAGTGTGAGTTTTTTTTAAAGTTTTATTTTTTAACATTTAAAATATTTTAATTATTTAAATAGAGATTTATTTTTGAATTTTTATGAAATAAGTGAAAAGATTTGAATAACCCTGATATTACGCATATTTTCTTTTCTCAAAGGCAGTTTAAAATTTGAAATAAAGCTCTATAAAGTGATATTTTCGATTTTTATGAATTAAATTGTGTACTATTTTACGGTATAATACTAACAATGTTCCTATTTTGTCGTGCATCAAAATTGTAAATGCAAAATAATATAAATTTGTTCAAGACAAAATCATTCCCATCCATAATAGATAATCTTTATTGAGAAATTTTGAAAATTTTGCATCTTTTGTTTTACACAACAGCTTATTATACAGCTTGTTTCCAATAATAATATTTTATTGCTCATATAATGTGAATACAAACATTTTCTTATAAAACATGCATTAATAATTTTATTGAATCTTACTAATATATACTAATTTAATGGTTTTAGAAAATATATTTCATGTATTATACTTGATAAAAATCAATACTTAATTTTTGCGAGTAATATTTCACAAAAATAAATTATATTGATAAATTCCAAATATTTCCAATCATAAGCGGAGTATTAAACAATTTTTAAATATCCACCAACTAATAAGACATTTAACTTTTAGTATTTCCAAATTTTAATCAGAAAACTATTTCTCTAGGCGAATTTATATTCAAAAGCCTTCATCTCTTAAACAGCTGGTAATAGATGAAATTAATATAAACGCCACGCAGTCGAAACAATTTTAATAGGCCAACGACTGAGACTTTCGTTTGCTCAAAAGCTGCAATCAATAGGCCTGTTTCCAGAATTATTAAAACGTTTCCCAGAAGCAATGTATGCATTATTAAACAGCATTTTACTTAATTCCCGCCATTTGAAGCGAACTCGGGAGGAGAGCTGATAGGGCCTTGTTCTTCGATGAATAGTTGTCGATCGCTCTGAGAGCATGAAGTGAAGCGAAGCGAAATGGCATCCGTCGTCCGCTCTGTTGAACAGGTCCCGAGCAGATCGAATATTTCGCGCTGCTTTTAAATGTGGAATGAACAATACAGGCGTGGCGACAAAGCATGGGGAGAAATGGCTATTTTGAATCTACTACTGTGAATTGCTATGATATATAGTTAAGGTGTTGGTAAGGTATTATATAGAATAAGTAAAATTTGAGTCATATATAACAATAACTCAGCTTTGAATCATAAGTAATTTTAATAAAGAATGCAAGATTGTTTAAAATTATAAAACGCTTATTTGCAGTTTTCATATTTTCTTTCATTATTAAAATCGCTTCTAAATCAGGATAAAAAAAGTCACATGTTTTACATTTTATAATATCATTATCTCTAAAGATTTCTAAAATTATTAGAGATTATTTTAAGCCTCAATATTTACTAAAAACTTTTAAAATCTCAGCTCTTAATGTCTTTAATGTAAGTTGGGGACATTTATTTCAAAATTTACATATACTTTTGAAATTTCTGAAAATAGAGCGATAATGCTTGTAACATGTATATTATTTAGAATCTTTTTGTTTTTCTTTTATTTATGGTTCTGTTCATTGATTTATGTTGTCTGCAGAAAAAGATTGCTAATTTCCGAACAAATTAAAATTAACGAATAACAGTATCTTCGTGAATTAAAAAAATCTTTTTTTCCAAATATATGTAAAATTAATTCGTTTTCTACCAAACTAATATTTTCTAGATTCTTTTAAAAATAATTTTGAAAAAGTAACAATTAAATATGAATATTTTAGGGTAAATTACGGCAGTAATGAAGGAATATTAATTTTAATCTATTGAAGTTTCAATAAATATTTTAATTATAAAACGACTGATATGCTTTTCATTTATAATTCGAAAATACATTCATTTCCTATATTAATTTAATTAATAATCACATTAAGTGCTTTCATATGCCAAATTATTAGAACGATCTATTTTTCCAGCTCTGTTCAAAAATTTCACCTGCAAATTGAAAAGTTCGATGATCGTAAGGCAAAATTTTGTACTAGATTTTGTATCTACAGAAATTAGATGTGTAGAAAAGGAACAAAACTGGTATTCTGTAGACACATCAACGAAAGATGTACAGTTTACAGAAAAGAAAAAAAACTCGTTTAATTATGCAAATAGTAAAATATATTTATTTTTAATTATACTTATAATAATAGCTTTAAGTATACAGAGTGATACAAGGTCCTTTGGCAATATTTAGTTTGCTTCATAAGTTAGGGAATCATTTTTTACTACGAGATATGTTCTCAAGAACACCACGTATTGTCATTAATAACAATACAATTATCTAACGAACGTATACAGTACATTCAAGTACACAAGTTAATTAAACGTTTTTAGAATAACGTGACCAACACTGTGGAGCAGAACAAAACAAGAATGCAAGATAGATCCAAGAACGTAACATATTGATGATTACTGTCACTAATTAAAACAACAAGAAAATAATATCAAATGATATGTAAAACACCAATGCAATACAATACAGTTTCAAAATAATCCAACCAAACAGTTTCGTGAAAGACAAACAATTTTACGTCTATGTTATGAAGTAGTACTGTCAAGTTATTGCTTCTAACATAGTAGCAAAGTTTAAAAGCAAAATGAATACAATATCTACATATAAAAAATAAGTACTCACAGGGTGTGCATCCTCAGTAATGCAAGATTTTAAAGATGGACGGAAAGGTGCTTTGAAAGAGAAACTTTCGAAGTGTGCAAGACTTCTATAAAATCCATAATCAGCTACAGTGACTCCTGTCGATTTCTACGTTAACAGTAACTTCAATTCGTTTCAGTAGACACGTTGTATTGGGAATCTGTATAATGATTTGTGGGGATCTACGGATATTCGAACCTCAACAGTGAAATCTCAGATTCGAATCGTGGTGATTATCCACCTTTCATCCACCAGCATTCTAACTGTAACTTTTTAATACTCATATATTAGCTGTAACCATAATTTGTAGCCGGTGTTCTGGCATAGGGGTAGCGCGTCTTCCCCGTGACCTGGGCGTCCTGGGTTCGAGTTCCGGTTCGGGCATGGTTGTTCTTCCTGTTCTATCTGTGAGATGTGTGAATGTGCCCCCCTGTAAAAAGGGATTGTGCAAGCGAATGTGATGTGTGAGTAGCTAAGACGTACTCTTGGTCCTAGTTGGCGACTTCGTCAGCGAGCTTGTCCATGGCAAGTGCCATTATAAACAACAACAACAATAATTTGTATCTGTGTATGTATAGAAGCCAATATTGGCAATCCCTGAAGTCGACATGAAATAGAAGCTTTTGTTTTAGTTTTAAAGTGGTTCGCCGTATCCGTCATCTCATTTACAACAGTCTAACAAAACTCTCCATTTGATAATATTATACAAAATTTCATAAACTGGATCTTTGATGTATCTATGCAAGGTATATGATCGGGTTCGTTTGAATGAATGAATGAATCCTCTAGCTGTATAATTGCATTGTTATTAATGCAAAATGACCTTGACATTTTTACAATATTTCCACGTTATTATCGAGGATTCAGAATAAAGAATAACCAAGCGGGGACATTATACACCTTGTGCTAATAAAGACTTTGATAAAGCCTCACTGTTTATGTTAAATTTGTTCGACCCCATCGCGTTGAAATGGCGTTACTTTAAAGACATTTGACTAATTTTTGTATGTACTGCCGAATCTCGATTATTTGATCGGATCGTAATCATTTCATATAATCGGATACTAAGTTAAAAGGGGCTAAATCTTAAATCTTGACTTTTTTTCCTTTAGAGAAGGTTTTCCAAAATAGAGTATATTAAATTTAAATTATTTACTTAAGATTTTAAAATAGATTAGCAAACGTAAAAATATACTAAAACTTGAACAAGCACTTTTATTGATGATCAAACTTCTTATAAAATAACATCCCGCTAATTTGGTGTTTCTTTTGCACAATCTTTGTGTTGCTATTAATCTTGAATAGTATAGCAAAGCTAGACTAGCTTTATGAATCCAAAATTCTGCAAAAAATTGATGAATAAAATGATAGTGATAAAAGAGCAGCTCCAATTAGTCCGGAAATTGCGGCATCAGAGGGAAAAGGCTGACTTAGCCCCAAGTGCGTACTCACTTTAATTGGACAAAGTGTTATGACCTTCACACTTTAGCTGGGTGCAGTGCAATGTCATTTCACACTTCAAGTGCAGCTTCAATTTGTCCGGAAACCTGGGGCACCAGAGGGAAAAGGCTGACATGGCCTCAAGTGCCTGCTCACTTTAACGGGACTAAGTGTAATGACCTTCACTCTTTAGCTGGGCAAAGTGTAATGACCTTCACTCTTTAGCTGGGCAAAGTGTAATGACCTTCACGCTTTAGCTGGGCAAAGTGTAATGGCCTCCACACTTTAGCTGGGCAAAGTGTAATGGCCTCCATGTTTTAGATGGGCAAAGTGTAATGGCCTCCACACTTTAGCTGGGCATGGTATTATGGCCTCCATGTTTTAGATGGGCAAAGTGTAATGATCTTCACGCCTTACCTGGGCAAAGTGCAGTGTCATTACACACTTCAAGTGCCCTATCAAGAGGGCACACTAATGGCGTACTGCACCCATACCACTTAGGAACACCCATCCACCACAATGAGACAATAGAACATTGGATTAATCATTAGATAATTTTTTAAGTATATTTACCCAAAATATATTTTCTTTGATCAATAGAGAGAAATTTTTGGATGCATTTATGGTGTTATTTTCCCCATAAAAATCCATGGAATTGTTTCTTATTACTATTGAAGTTATTAAGAATTGAGATGTACTGTTATTTTTTTCCTTTACATATTTTCTTGAATGATGTAAGATCATCCTCTTACCAATAAAAATATTTTACAAGCCTTTGCATAAATGGGCCTTATAACCATATTAATAATCTGGATGAGTCAATTCAAATTCCAACTTTGATACCCTTATTTGGAAATGTTGGTGACTTCATTCGAAGGCTAAGCTCATATCTAAGCTCGATTTTCATAATACCAACTTCAATTTTTGTAGAATTGTTAATAGAAATGTATGTTAATAGATGCCCGGTTAATCACTATTCTATTATATTGATAAATTAAATTCATTAGCATTCTATTAAAAATAATTCACTACGTTTCTTTTAAATATCTATAGATATTGCTGCTGATAACAGTTTTCATGTAATAACATTTTTTTTACATGCATTGAACATTAAATAATCTTAATTTAACAAATGTAAAAAACATACATACATACATACATATATATTTTTAGGCACAGATAACATTCCTTTTCCTAATTTACCAAAGTAAAATAAGATACTTGAAAAAATCAAGTCATTTTAAACAATTAAGGAATTGGATTTTTTCACACACAAAGTTTGGTCCGAATACGTATGTTTAAAAACATATATTGAATGCTTTGAACCTATTTAAAAAATACAGCTACATGCACTTTTAAATCAGAATAATTAAAATACTTTTTAAAAATATCTCAACATAATTAAAAACAAATTTAGATAGCTATCTGATAATTAAAAAGCAAAAGAGAAAAAAGTTTGTTCTGAAAATTTACAATTCTTTATTTTTCTACTAGCTACATGAACTTAATGAAATTGCATGTAATAGTTAAAGGGAAAAAAAAGTGTAGATGAAAAAAGTGAAACTGAGCGACTCCAAATTGAAAACAAGATACAAGAAACACATATATTTAATTTCTTTGTGCTTCTGGATTAAAAATAAATGGTGATTACATCATTAAAGCGTTGTAGAATTAAAGATTCTTTCTAACAAAACGTTAAGTTCTAATTTAATATGGCTTAATTTTGTTAAACTCTTGTGATTTTTTTTATAAGTTTATCACAGTATATGAGATTAAGATAATGTAATTTTCAGATTTAAAAATTAAATTCTTTATTGTTTAAAGATCTTACATTATTTCTTTTTTGTGCAATAAATGGAAATATATATATCTCGATTTGTATTTCCCTAGGCATTATATTTTATTTGAAGATGCAGAAGTTATTTACACCTTGCAACGAATTTTTCCCTTTTGTTAAAAATACCGTTGAATGCTTTTCATTAAGGACTATATTACATGACTTTTCTTCAAATAAATTTAATAGTTTTCAGTAAAAATGACCCATTTCATTAAATTATTCCTCGTAGACAAATTCCAATGTATTCTGATGTATTCTCATAATGATTAAGCGTGTGCCAAACGTGTCGTTACACTGATAAAAAAAACTAATACCTAAAATAAAAAAATAGAATTTAAATAGCTGTCAAAGGATTATCCAATCAAATAATTTTTCATGCGCATGTATATTAGATGCAAAAGAAGCTAACGACAGCCAAAGAAAATAAAAAAGAACAAAAAATAAAGGAGCAGATATAAGAAGAAAACACATAGAAGGTCTGAATGGCTCAAGTGGAAGAGCCTACATAATATTCCACAGTAATTCGATCACTTAAACATAAATTGTTAATAATAAAATTTACCAAAGAGAAGCAATGTAAGCTTACGAAATAAAAATAAATAAATACAGGGAAAATAAACGAATTTTAAAGAAAGGGGAAAACTATAAATAAATAAATGATAAAAATAAAAAATAAACAAGGGAAAAAAAATAAGGCTCAGTCTAAAGTACAGTCCATGATCAGGAACAAAAGACTAGAAAAAGTGTTCGCTTTGCATTTTTCTCTCTTATATTCACAAGATACTGCTCACTTTTAACAATGCTTGGCTTACTCTGTGCATACTTTGAAGGGCTATGGTAAGGGTGGAGACCTATTTAAAGTTTACTACTGTTGAAAAAGTTTTGATACTTGAAGTATTAAGAGGAAGGCAAAATTGGTTTACAACATCATATAATCAACAAAAAGCCCTTTTATCTTTTCAGTGAAATAATACATGATTCCACCTGGGCAGAGTCTAAAATAAGAAAGATTTATCCTTTTGATAAGAAAGATTATTTCAGATGGGAGATAAACGAAGATATATTTTTATTCCATTTGGAAAATCTTGCTTTCATTGTGATTCAGGAAATCCAAGATAGTTTGAGCTTCTGCAATCAATTTATTATTCGATAGCATTTGGAAAATATTTTGTTGAATTTTAATAAATTTTCGCAAATGATGAAGAATTGGTCAATGGGAAATGTGGTAATGATTATGATGATATTCCACATTACATCTTCAACTACAGTTTTTCAAAATGAATAATTTAAGATAATGTGGGCAATGTCCATGGTTTGTAATTAATTGGGATAAATATTTATTATCAATACATCTATTTCTTTTTAACTGATAAAAGATACTGAAGGTAAAGCGTTCTTTTTCATTATTTTACCATCATGATAAAAATTCCAAGGTATGTGTAATTATTTTTACAAGTTTCCGTCCTCATAAATTTTTAATCTTTTAAGCACACAGCAAACTACGAGAGTTTTCTGAAGACTTATCATATTATTATAGTAATATGTTGAGAATAAAAAAGGAGTAAATGTCCAGTAAAAAAGGGTTTTCTATTTTTACTTCAGAAATTAACTCCCAAATCAGATTTTTTTAAATGCAATTAATTATACGAAATTAACAAAGCAACAGTTCTTATAATTCATTCAAAATATATTCGCTAACTCAAACGATTTTTTGTACAGGGTGTCAAATAAAATTTCGATCGCTTCCCCGTTTCTATAAATTTAAGAATTTCAACAACTCTTGCCTTAAAATGTTATTTAGATGTTATAAAATGCGCTATCTAATAAGATAGTTGGTTGTGCAAAATGAAAAAATGAAACTCAGATTTGTGGATTTTAACGATGCAAAAGCCAGTTCTGACTATACCGCCTCACAAATAAAAGTTAGAGTTAGCATTTTTTTACTTTTGTGGAATTGTCCACCGAGTTATAAAGGAAATGCCTGCATACATTAATGTTATGAATAGAAAGCCTAATTAACATGAATTTTATTTTGCCACGATTTCAGAAAACACGTCATCTCGATAACTCTGACGGACTCTATTTCAAGCTCATCAGTCTATTTTGTCAAAATATCACAATTTATATGCAAAATCTAATTAAAAATGCAGCTGATTAATCTGTTTCTGAAAATTTTGAACCAGACATTAGCTAAACAGTTGATCTATTTACAGTATATCCACGAATTTCTATTTGCCAATAATTTATGTTCTGTCTATCATACATAGCGTTACGTGAAAAGCATACCTCATTCGTCTAAATCATGCCATCGAGGAAGTTATTTGGATCTCTAAGTAATCTATAATAAACTGGCATCTTCTCTCAACACCCCCTTCTAGAAGGCCTGCAAAACATTTCACTAGTACGATTCAGCACTTAATTTGATCAGGATTTTGCAAGAGCTCCGTTTTCAGAAACATATAGCCCACTTGTGTTACCATAGTCTTGTTGATCTATTTACAGTATATCCACGAATTTCCATTTGCCAATAATTTATGTTCTGTCTATCATACATAGCGTTACGTGAAAAGCATACCTCATTCGTCTAAATCATGCCATCGAGGAAGTTATTTGGACCTCTAAGTAATCTATAATAAACTGGCATCTTCTCTCAACACCCCCTTCTAGAAGGCCTGCAAAACATTTCACTAGTACGATTCAGCACTTAATTTGATCAGGATTTTGCAAGAGCTCCGTTTTCAGAAACATATAGCCCACTTGTGTTACCATAGTCTTGTTGATCTATTTGCAGTATATCCACGAATTTCCATTTGCCAATAATTTATGTTCTGTCTATCATACATAGCGTTACGTGAAAAGCATACCTCATTCGTCTAAATCATGCCATCGAGGAAGTTATTTGGACCTCTAAGTAATCTATAATAAACTGGCATCTTCTCTCAACACCCCCTTCTAGAAGGCCTGCAAAACATTTCACTAGTACGATTCAGCACTTAATTTGATCAGGATTTTGCAAGAGCTCCGTTTTCAGAAACATATAGCCCACTTGTGTTACCATAGTCTTGTTGATCTATTTACAGTATATCCACGAATTTCCATTTGCCAATAATTTATGTTCTGTCTATCATACATAGCGTTACGTGAAAAGCATACCTCATTCGTCTAAATCATGCCATCGAGGAAGTTATTTGGACCTCTAAGTAATCTATAATAAACTGGCATCTTCTCTCAACACCCCCTTCTAGAAGGCCTGCAAAACATTTCACTAGTACGATTCAGCACTTAATTTGATCAGGATTTTGCAAGAGCTCCGTTTTCAGAAACATATAGCCCACTTGTGTTACCATAGTCTTGTTGATCTATTTACAGTATATCCACGAATTTCCATTTGCCAATAATTTATGTTCTGTCTATCATACATAGCGTTACGTGAAAAGCATACCTCATTCGTCTAAATCATGCCATCGAGGAAGTTATTTGGACCTCTAAGTAATCTATAATAAACTGGCATCTTCTCTCAACACCCCCTTCTAGAAGGCCTGCAAAACATTTCACTAGTACGATTCAGCACTTAATTTGATCAGGATTTTGCAAGAGCTCCGTTTTCAGAAACATATAGCCCACTTGTGTTACCATAGTCTTAGAAATTACGACCAAATTCTTAACATAAATATGCGCATGGTACCTTTTCTCTAAAATTTTAATGGTATGCAATCCATTTATTGATTTTTTAGCATACCATTCTCGAGATAAAACTTTTCACTTCGAGTTTTTTATTATGGCCGTGTGAGCAACCTTATCATAAAGCATAATCACAATAATTTCCCCTAGACATAACTTTTATGACTATAGATGGCGCCGTCGTTTTTAAATTAAGGAAAAGTTCAGGTTTTAGATAAGAACAATTTGTATTTAAGCCGTTTTAGACAAACAATTTTTATTTCAACAATACAAATTAAATCATTACACTAAAACGAATTAAAACATGATCAAATTTCTCAAATAGTTGTTTTAATTGAATGTAATAATAATTATAATGTTTTATAGATACAAACAATGTGCAAATTTTCATTTCATTAATTCAATAGAATTAATATTTATTTTATTAGGATAATCATGTTAAATTTTCTAGCTGATAGATTATTATTCATTTTATTAGGATAATCAGGTCCAGTTTTCTGGCTGATGGATTATTATTCATTTTATTAGGATAATTAGATTCAATTTTCCGGCTGATGAATTATTATTCATTTTATTAAAATTATCAGGAAAAATTTTCTGGCTGATGAATTATTCATATTATTAGAATAATCAGGTTCAGTTTTCTGGTTTATCAATTATTATTCATTTTATTAGGATAATTAGGTTCGATTTTCTAGCTGATGAATTATTATTCATTTAATAAGAATTATCATGTAAAATTTTCTGGCTAATAAATTACTATTCATTTTATTATGATAATCAGGTCCAGTTTTCTGGCTGATGGATTATTATTCATTTTATTAGGATAATTAGATTCAATTTTCCGGCTGATGAATTATTATTCATTTTATTAAAATTATCAGGAAAAATTTTCTGGCTGATGAATTATTCATATTATTAGAATAATCAGGTTAAGTTTTCTGGTTTATCAATTATTATTCATTTTATTAGGATAATTAGGTTCGATTTTCTAGCTGATGAATTATTATTCATTTAATAAGAATTATCAGGTAAAATTTTCTGGCTAATAAATTATTATTCATTTTATTAGTATAATCAGGTTCAATTTCCTGGCTGATGAATTATTATTCATTTTATTAGGATAATTAGGTTCAATTTTCTGGCTGATGAATTATAATTCATATTATTAGGATAATCAGGTTCAATATTCTGGCTGAATAAAAACAAATACTAATTAGTATGATTGTATTTGAAGAGATATTTTTAGTATGTTTGTTAACACTCCATCCATTGAAAGTATTAATAATATTTATTGCTATGAACGTTATTGCAGTAAACATTCAGAATTATTTTTAACGAAATGTGAGATAAAATTATCGCTATAACAGATTGGTACCAACGATTAATTATTAATTTGAATTTTAATAATCCAGATATACTTTTTTTTATTCCGTTAATATTTTTTCTGTTGTCTGAAAAAAATAAAAATTATAAAATCTGCCTGGAGAAGTGTCCTACCTGTGATATTTCCGTTTATTTAAATAATGTTTTAACTCGTAATAAAAGAAAAGGAAAAAAGAGTATTTTAATATTTTATTTTGATTGATTGAAATTATATTTGATTGATTGGATCAAAAATTTGTTATGGATATAATTTTATAACAACAAACCAAATTTATCTAATTAGTTGCGTTATAGAGTTATTGGTATAACACGCATGCGTTCGAACAGACAGACGATCTTCATGTAAACGGATTTATTCCAAAATATGACTGGGCCACGGTAGCCTGGTGGTAAAATCTCGGCTCTGAGCCGTAGGGTCTCAGGTTCGAGACTCGATTCCACCGAAGAACCGTCATGTAAGGGGACCAGTTGATCGTTAAATCCGTCAGGCCCAAACGTCATCCCGCTGGTGTGGAGAGGGGGATGCCAGCTCAGGTGTCGTCTTCGTCATCTGACCGTGGTTCAAAATTACAAGGTCCGTTCCAAAATAGCTCTAGTGTTGCTTTACAACGAGATGTTAATATGACTAAACTATACTAAATATCCAAAATATGATTGAGGAAAAATATTGTTAAGATAGCATAACCCATTTTTAAAACTAATTACAAATATTTTTCCAATGTGTGTGTGTGTTCAACTCCGAAAATTTGGGATCGCCATGTTTTGGCAATCGCAAAACTTTCTTTTTCTATACTTCACAAACGGAACCTTAAGCAAATTGTGATGATAAACAAATTAAATTGTGAAATAGAAAAATCAAATTGTGAAATAAAGCAAATTACAAAAATAAAGCAAAAGTATTTAAAGATTATTTTTGTTTTGAACAATTGCAAATTATGATATTAAGTTGTTCTTATTATCGAAATAAATAAAAAATTAGTATTAGCATACTAATTGTCATTTTTCACTTTATTTTGAATATATATATAATAATGTATTAGCAATTTATTAATTAAAAATTAACTCGAATGAAAGATCTGACTTTCTTTAAAATTTAAAAAAATCTTGCGTTTTATAAATAGAGGAGAAAAACAAATTCTTTTGATAAATAGTAATTCTAAATTATATTCTTTTCAATTAACTACTCAAAGTAAATGAAATGTCAAGTAATAGTTAAAAGTTACTAGTAATTGATGTGATAAAGGAAATCACATTAAAACTATACGAAATCTGAATCCATATATAAAAACATTTTCGCAAATTAAGTTTACTTATATGGAATATTCTTAATTCTATTCTCTTAAACCATTCATTGATTTTATCATAAAAAAACTGTGCATTGAAAATATATATATGCTTTAATATATCTTATAGAGGATCCTAAAATATCTGAGCTCTTTTTGGAAAACTTGTTTTATCATTGAATCAGGTAAATTTGTTTAATCTACAACAAGCTTTAAAAAAACTATGCATTCAAGATTTGGATATTACATTTTTCTTCGTATATTATATGCAAATCATTTGCTTTCTTCTTTTTGTTTCAATACGGCGACTATATTAAGATATTCTATTTAAAGATTCGAAATTTTAATGAGATTCATAATCACAGAGTCACTATTTTTATGTTCTTTAATGAAATTAAATAAATATAGCTTCATTAATTGCTATTTGTTTTTTCTTATTTGGTGCTTTATTAAATGAATTTTCTTTATTTTTTAAAAAATTTCCTTTTTGTATGATTTTAAATCTCATTCTGCAGTTCATATATATTTTCCTTCTGATACATCAATTGCAAAGCTTTTGGGTGCAAATTCAGTTTTAACACATTTTCGGAAACATCTATGCCATAATGAACTTTTTTAGAAAATAAGAAAATAAGGAATCACCGACGAAAAATGTGTAATCATTTTCACAAAATCCTCAGCATATTTAGTGTATAAACATTTTGTCAAGATGACGATTTTTTTTCTTACACTTGTACACGAATTCTGACTTAACTTTATTATTGGAAACACATTTGTATTTTTTAAATATTTACTTGCTTTTTAAAATATATGAAAAAACTTTATCGACAACTTTGAGTTCCTCAGAAAAAGTAAAAAAATAGTTTTAATAGGTGAAGATAGATGGCGCTTCTTTAAACTGAAGTTGTAATATACTATGCCAACTTTTGAAACGCGCATTAGTGTTGGTCTGAAAATATATTTTTTTTTCTTTCATAAGCAAGCAAATATTTAATTCTTTTTCGAAAAAAATGCAGGTTTCTTAATAAGTACTCATTAAAAATGTATTAATGTAGCTATTTGAATGCACAACTTTTCGAATATGAGGGAAAAAAATATTTTTTAAAGTGATGCAAAGAGGTACTGTTTTAATTTTGATAATTATTTTTGTTTATTCGAATTTTCTTTCCGCAGTTTTCTGTAAGACTCAAATTTTACAATTGGTATATAAAAAATAAATTTCAAAAAATAGAGAAAATCAACTTTTTTATATAAAATAAATTGTTTTTAGTATGCAAAAAAAACTGAATATAATTTTTTGTATCAAAAATCTAATAATCTTGATGCTTTGATAGGAATACTTTATGTAAATTGAAATTTTAATCAGATTCATAATAGATTTTAATTTTAATAAATGTGCCGTCATTATTTTATTTGTTTTGATATTCAATGTACTTCTTATCGCATTGTTTTCTAATATCATGCTTTTGTGATATTTGTTTTGATTATTCTTTTTTTATATTCTTCATCCGGGTTGGGGCACTAGGAAATCTGTGGGATCTTGGTCACCTAGTCCCACCTAGGTCTAGGGCCTTGGTCACATAGCCTCTCTCAATGCGAAAAAAAAAGCATCTCGAAAGTAAAATTTTCTTTCAGAAAAAATATTTTCGATTTCCTTATTGGCAACTTTTTCTTAATTCACTAGAAATTGAAAGATTTATTTTGTAGATATCGGAGTCCTTTGTCGGGTCCTGGATGCTGTTGGACATAAAAGTCTTTTCGACATTTTTGGTTCAACATTTTTGAAGAGAGAAGATATCATTGATTTTGATCAATTGAAATGCGACATATCGCACGATTTAAATTGTGAATAAATCTGAACAGAATACATCGTATTTTAAACCGAAAACATTAGCACAATTTCAACAGTAAATTTCTTGTGGTTCTCACGCATTTTACGAATTAAATAGATTGATAAAAATACGAGCGTCAATATGTGTATCCGAAAAAAGTTATAGTAAATTTTGAACTGTGCAAAAATTATGATCGTTTACCACGGTGAAATAGACTTCAAAGCATCAATAATGTGCAGATTATGCAAAGAAGATTTGCATAATATATTAGAAAAGATCAATAAAATGTGTCCTGAAAACCCGAATTCGGCTTCTATTTTTCCATATATCATTTATGATATATGGAAGATAATATTTTTAATATTTTATATTTTATTAATATTATTTATATAATTAATATTTATTATTAATATTATTTATATAATTAATATTTATTATTAATATTATTATTAATATTATTATTAATATTTTTAATTAAATTTTTTAAATATAAAACCCTTGTAAAAGGTAATGAGAAAAATTTTGTTTAAAAAAACTGCTGAGATATACAAATAATTTATGTTATTGCAATTGAAATTAAATATTTATAATCGTCAGTTCCTATAACTATTTGAGCTTGTTTTAAGTTTGGCTCCAATTAAAGAATTAGGTCATTTGAGACTAACTTTGTAAACGGTGGGGATAATTGTTTTTTTAAATATATGAAATCAGAAATAATAAATCATATAGAAAAAAAATAATAAATGTCTTGAAAAAAAATGTTACGAGCACCAGATTATGCTTGCTTTTATGTCGAACACACTCTAAATGATTCTCCCTCCCCCACCTATTTACCCTCTGACTCACCAATGATTCACCCTCTGTTTTTCATGTGACTGGAATCAATTAATAAACCTGAATAGCAATTTTAACCTTACCGTATTTATACCAGAGTGAAAAACACATAGTGACGACAACTATAAATAATTCTACAACTGTACATGATCAATTTAACTTTGAAAGTGCAACACTTCTTTCCTGCAAATAGATATCGTTTGGCGAGAATACGTTTATATGTATTAAATAGAACGTTTCAAGATATAATTTTTCGTTTTCATTGTTTATTCTTTTAATATTCAATCAAACAGTAAATCTTAAGCAATGGAATGAGGTAGTGAATTCGACTTACAATTTTAATGTTATCGTATTTGTGTCAGAACGAAAATCAAATAACGATGGCAACTAAAAATAATTCTACAACTATGCATGATTATTTTAATTTTAAAACTGCAACGGTTTCTGCCGTTAGATATCGTTTGGCGGGAATATGTTTATATGCATTAAATAGAAAGTTTCAAGACATACTTTTCATTTTCATTGTTTATTCTTTTAATATTCAATCAAACAGTAAATGTTAAACAGTGTAATCAAATAGTGAATTCGAACAACAATTTTAATCTTACCGTATTTGTGTCAGAACGAAAATCAAATAATGATGGCAACTATGAATAATTGTACAACTACGCATGATTAATTTAATTTTGAAACTGCAACGGTTCCCGCCGTTAGATATCGTTTGGCGGGGAAAGTTTATATTTTCTGAATAGGACGCTTTCAGATTCGACCGCTTAGATATGTTCTCCGATAATTAACGTTCCAAAATATCTTAGCGAATGAATAAGTGTTATGCACACTGCTTTTAATTAAAAGCAACGGAGAGCCATGACTGAAAAGGTATAATTCTTCGAAAATTACTGATGTGTTCTAACGCCATTTTGAAAAGTATCGGTAAATGTATTCGATAGCTGAGCAAACATAGATGGAAAACAATGGATCATTAAATTTTGAAGCTAAGTGAAGTTTTTCGCGAAATCAGTTACAAAGTAAGTTATTTTATCAGAGTGTTTTGAAAAGAATTATGAATATTTTGTTAGATTAAATTCCACGTAAAATTGGGGAATAAAATATTTATTTTGTAGGGAATGTCTGCCAAAGGACTAAATAAATATTTTTAGACAATGCAAATGATAAATTCTTGTGCGTGAAAACTTGATTTTGTTACTAAGGAAAGATACGAGTTTATGAGTGAGACAAACCAATATATCTAATTATTATCGTCTGTAATTTAAATTCTTGTCTTTATACGTTGATCAAATTTTTGATGTACTTCCACGAATATTTTCAAATAATGGAAATATCTTATCGAAAACAAGAACATTAGCAAGCATTTAAATTTTATTTATCGGATATGATAAACAATATTTTTACAAACAAGAAAATGAAAATAACAAGAGACACCGAAATAAAAGAATTAACTCTTGAGAAGACCATATACAACTGTCCATGGTGAAAAACAGGATTTTGCAATACCAGACAAATTTTTTCAAAAGTTTGCATTTATGCTCTTGCAATTCGGAAACTTCGTTCCGAATTTAAAAACAAATTTTCTATTTCAACTAGATTTTATAAATAATTCATAATCCAACACTTTCATTTACATTAACATCTCGTTTAAAACCATTTTGATTTACAAAAGAAATTGCTCTATATAAAGTCAATAAAAAGAAAAACCCAAAACTTTCTAGCATACACATGAATAAATTTGCGATCTCAAAGAACGCCTTGCATGGCATTGGTGTACAATAGTTACGAAATATTAAATTTTGGTGTGAATTTAGCATTTTTATTCAATCGATCGTGTCAACCTTGGCAAGTTTTTTGGCGATTAATCCCTGACATGCGGTTAATTTGTGCTTTAGAAACGTTTCTCTGCATCGATTGAAAAAGAAAGATTTGACATAAAACTGCACTCGTTGTCACAAAATTCTTTACCGAATATGATAAATTTAAGTCATTGCGGTTTTGAATTATCGCATTAATATGTTTCTGAAATTACAGACTGATAGACAGTCAAGCCATTGTTGGTTTTGTCTCAAACTTTAATAGGCATCTAGATATTAAATCTGTGAAATTGAATCTTATGTATCTAACTTTTTCATTTTGTAACTATCGTGTTAACTTTTATTTATACAGTTGGACAGATGGATTTCCTTTAAAAAGATTTTACTGAAAATTTGACACAAATCTGCAAATTTCGTGTTAAGTTCACATACCAAATTACAACCGTTTCACTGAAAGCGATTATGAGTTATCTTTGTAGCAGACAGACAGACAAACGGACGATGTGTTTTGAAATTCAGGGAGGTCTAAAAAGTGGAGGTGCGACAAAACCTCCAGTTTTAATTTTTGACGATTACTATATTTTCTCTATACTACATATACAAGAAAGTAAAAAAGCACTGTATTAGATTTCCCGCTGAGGCAAGTATATAAACACTCCGAACGTGCAAGCTGTTTTCAAATGACGATTACAAATTTGACCGGATTTTATTCCAACATAAGTGTTCATATTTATTGTGGAGTTCATACCGGTGTTTTAAAGTGGAAATAAATACTGAAATTTTCAAATTATCTCTTGCACCATTACTGTTGTCAACATATCTTTTTCTTAACTAATAAATGTCTAAAATGATAATAAAGATATATGTGGGACAAAAATATTTATTGTACGCGAAATCTGTTTAAAATTTAGGCACAAATGGATACAATATGGCCGCTTTAATTTTTCACATCAGTAAACTGCCTTTTCTATTACTTCAAAGAGTATTAATTTTCAGAAACTCAATGAAAGTCAGAGCAATTTTTGTGGTAAGAAAGACGACTGAATGTGAGAAAGTTCTGCACGTGTTATTATCTTTTGCTTATTTTTTTATGGGGACAATTTGTATTATTCCAGTTTTCATTTATTAAGAATGATTGATACAATTTTTCAATAAAGTTACATCATCATTTCTATATATTTTCAAATAATGTTCTAAAGAGAAATAATCTTTCGGGAGTTTTTCAGCTTAAACTTCCTAATCAAATATACGAACAATGAAATGCAACAGCCATGGCATTGGTAATAGAAATGGAACAATCTTTAATCTGAAAAAACAAATATTATCAAACGTTGTTCAGTACTGTGATATCTTTAGTCATTTTATCAACGATAATTCTTTTTATAGTGTTACGATAGTAAAACAAAGGGATTATTTTATTACAATGTAGAAAAGATATAGGGAAAGGGTTGTTGGATATAAATGTCAACTACTTTGAATGAATATTTTTATTTCAACTGTTATTGTTCGACATGTGAATGATTAAAATGTAAGAACGTAAAGTAATAAGTAAAACAATAAATGTTATTGATTGCAGCAGACAAGTCATCGTATCAGTGAATAAATTAACGTTTATATATTATGCCTCTCCATAAAAACAAAGTATATTTGCGAATTTTTAATTTCAGAATCCCAAGTCTATCATATTCAGACGATTTTTATCTGTAGAAATATGGAGTGAATTAAATGAGAGGTTTTTCAGAAATCTTATCTAGATGCTAATCTGTTTTTGTTGTTGTTAGCAATATTCTTCTCCGTTGTCGATTTCATTTTTTTTTTTTTTGATTGTGCTGTTTTGTTTTAATTAGAAATTGGGTAATGTTTTTACACAATACTGGGAAAATAAGTAAACATTTCCTCCTCCATCAGTAATCTCACTTGAATTTTGGTGAAATCAATGAAAAAGGTTTGTATTAATAAGTTACTCACATCAAGGGGTTCTAACGTACTTTCTATTGTTCCAAATGAGAAAAAATCTGTAGTGATAATTCAAATAATGCTCCTGACATTTATTATAAAAAACAAAATTCCTTCGATAGGAGGCACTGTAATATACTTAAAAACATTTAATATACTTTATAAATCGAAAATAATGTAAAAAGTAGTATTAAAACAGCTCAATATATCCCCTCCCTTTTAATGTTCAATTATCGCAAACCTTCTTTCTTAAGACTGATCGAAGTAAACTTCCCAGAACTACATGAACATAGAAACAAATGTTTTCGATCATATCTGATAGAATTGCTGGCCTTTAACGTAGCTGGCGTCCTTCAGGAAAACCCATAACCAAAAGCCTACGGGGGTTTTACCAGGTGAACGAAGAGGCCATGCTGTTGGAAAATGACTGGGGATAAAAATTTATTTACTATAAAATTTGAGATTCATTTTATAGTAAACAAATTTTAAAAAATGGATAAATATAGCTAATTTTTGACAATAAATTATAAAATATAGGCTTTTTTTATCAGCTCTTTGCGATTAGTACCATCTCAGACTTTTCATAATATTCGCAAGCGAATTTTAATCTTGTCATAAAAATTGGTATTTCATGAAATTTGTTTTAAAAATTTAAAGAATAAATAGTGTAATACATATTCAGGAATTGCACTGTTTATTTCTCCAATTTTAAACACAAATTTTTGGATATACCAAATTCTACGTTTATATGAAAATGCTGCCAGTGCGACGGCATCAATCCCAAAAGGTTAAACGTATAACTACAAAAATGCTTTAAAAAATGATACCTATTCTGTAACGTTAATACTAGATATATTACAAGGGGTGTTCAAATGAAAAGGTACGAAACGACACTATGGGTATAAATGAAGACTTTATTCAAAGTATACACCATAGGCCTGAGCACAACGATCAGATTGATTAACGAGCCGAGGGATTCCTTGTTCCCAGAATTCCTGTGGCCGTGAGGAGACCCAGTCCTTCACAGTGTCTTTGAGTTCACTGTCCAAGGTCCGCGACTTGTTGAATTCCTCTAGCACAGAAGAACCATCAACTCCGATGAGTACTGTGAGATACGCCAAAAATTACGCAAGGCCCTTCAGGAAAAAAGACCGGGAATACTAACGAAGGGTGTGGTTCTGCTCCATGATAACGCGAGTCCACACGTCTCCAGAGTCACACACGCGGAACTGGCCAAGCTCAAGTGGGAGAAGCTCGACCATCCGACCAACAGCCTGGACATATCGCCGTGCGATTTTCATGTGTTTGGTCCGCAGAAGAATCATCTGAAAGGGAAGCTCGGACGGCGAACTCAAGGAAGCTGTGAAGGACTGCATCTCGTCACGACCACAGGAATTCTGGGAACAAAGAATCCTTTGGCTCGTTAATCAATGGGGTCGTTGTGCTCAGGCCTATGGTGTATACTTTGAATTAAGTCTTCATTTATACCCACAGTGCAGTCGCGTATCTTTTCATTTGAACACCCCTTGTATTAGTAGTAGATATATTATCGGTCCTAGATATATTATTAGTGCTAGTTATATATTTATTATTATTTTATCAAAATCCATCAAAAACGCATCTTTTAAAAGTTATTGAAGAAAACAATATATTTTTTATCATAATATTTTTATTCTCGAGTTTCCCATCAAAAATATTATACTATCAGGAAAGTTTTTAGATATTTTGGGTTCAATAATTATTGTAGCAGTGAAATGTTTTTTATCGGATACATATATAAAATGATTTTGTTCAAACATTATAAGTCCTCTCTTTACATACTGGAACCTTTCATGAAATTATGCAGAAAAGTCAAGTAGAGAATATTTCTGAATTTTTATTTTCATTTGAATAATATGGTGTAAAATGCAAAAATATTTTTGCTTCAAAATTTGTTTTAATCAAAAATTGTGTAAAATGCAAACGATATTTACCTATGTGCTATTTTTTAAAACTTTTTTATCCATTATTTTATTAAATGCAAACGATATTTACCTATTCGCTATTTTTATTTTTATTTTTTTAATGCAATATTTTGTGAAGTGCAAACGATGTTTATTAACGCACTAGTTTTAAATTTGTTTTAATCCAATATAAAGTAAAGAGCAAACGATATTTATCAACGCATTGTTTTCAACATGAGCGAAAAATAAAATAATTCATTTTCCATCACTAGTATATTAATTTTTTTTATTTCTTGGTATTTCACCAAAATATTGAAGAAAAAACGTATGGAGTACTTCCTAGACATAATAAATTTATTCATAAGTACTGCTGTGATGATAAGCACGTAAGGGTACAAATAATGTGAGAATAATGAATAAAAGTCCATTAAGAGCAGCATTTTTCAACGCCATTATTGCTGATAAAGATGGTGTTGAAATTTCAAATAAGCGGAAGTGTGAAATACAGTGTGACCTATTTTAAACTTGGCCTTTTTGAAAACCGATCTAAGGACGGAGATATGAAGCCAGCGGGATTTTCCCATAATTTTTGTTTGTTTTTTTAAGTTAAAAAAGAAAACTTACATCTGTCAGAGATGAAAGGTTGTTATGAACTTTTAGAGTTCTGAAATTTATCGTTGTAGTCAACAGACGATTCAGAGATAAACTGTTGTGTAGTTGTATTTTAAATAACTTTATTTTTGACGCCATGAATTTTTATCAAATACTGTGAAGTGATAGCAATCTTCTTTCTCAATGGGCAAAATTAAAGCGATCGTATTCCCAGAATTTAATTCCGTTTAATTAATTGGGGGAGCAGGAAAATATTTAAAAAAATCATTTTTAATACTTTTATTGTTTTTTTATTCAGAATAATTCAATCACAATAATTATAATAGAATTACAATATTTACTTTTATATAAAAACGGAGCTATGTGAAATATTTTGCTGAAATTCCGAGATTGTTTTATACAATTAATAGAAATTCTACTGGAATTATACTTATTTGGTTTGATCCAAGTTAATCAACCGTAAATAATCCTGGATATCTAGTATTTTTATAAAATTAGAAATGACAGAATTTTTCAATATCCAAGATTTTATTTGATTAATCTAGAATGAAATATGTGCTGCGATGTCACATTTTTACTAAAACGTTTTTATTCATTAATAATATTAAATATTATTCATTGATAATATTAAATTACACACAGGTTCTGCCTATTGTGGTCTTATAGTTAATTTCTAAATCATTAGATATATGTATAAAGATTTAAATTTCGTAATTGGTTCAGTAGTAGATTTAGTATATATATATATATATATATATATATATATATATATATATATATGAAATCTACTACTGAAAAAATTACGAGATTTAAGTCTTTATACAGTTTTTTCTGTCCTATTAATCATATTTAGTAAAATATTATGGAGAAGATATAAAAATCTACGCCTTTAATTTAAGCAAATAATTAGATTTATTAGAACGAAGCAACTCACAACAGCACTAAACTGAGAAGTTACCCATCGCTGATAGGGCTCAGCTTCTATACATATATCGATTGTTCGAGAACAATCCATTTTGAATATTTAAGAAAAAGTAAGAACAATTATTTAAATATTTTTTTTATTTTTTTATATTCAAGACCCTTTCAGATCTTAGATAACAATTTAAATAAAAGAATTCCAGTGTTTGGATAAAATACAGTAGTTGGGATTCGAACCATGGACCAACCAATCAGAAATGAGATGCTCTGCTGATTATACCACGGCGATTGCTGGATAATCCGATTTGTGCGGAATTATTCTTGATGCTGTAACGGATTGTTATGAGCGAGGATAGTACATGAGACCTTGTGCTTCGCAGCCGTGTAACAAGACAAAAGCAATTGCCCGTGTTTCGTAGCTGTTATCTGGCTTATAAGCTTTTCACCACAATGCACAGACATTCAATCAAAGAAAGTTCCATTCTTTCGTGACTAAAGCAAGTTTTTAGTCACGAAAGAATTGAATCCTTTATAATTTAAATTTAAACCAATTTATGAAGGTTTAAATTTTACTGTTTTAAGACGGCTCCATGCCATTTCTAGCCGTCGATTGGATGATTTTTTTTTGGGTACCTCTTAAATGGTCCAAATTCGTTATTAAAATAATTGTTTCTGTAGTGTCATGATTCACACATATTTTGTCATATATGATTTTTGCTTTATTTCAAATGTTAATGCATCAAGAATATTTTACTAAATTTGACTGAGAAAAAAAGGAGTTTATGAATGCTTATATTCGATATTTTTTTGATTTATTGACTCTGGAAACATATATTTATCTTTGACAGTTTAAAACTAACTTATCACGATTAAAGCATTGCCTAATTACCTTACACGCTTTGATGCAAATCGTGGCCCAATAGTTAATATCTCTGTGTATATTAATATCAAATAACACAAATGACATAATACCAAAATTAACCATTATAACATTGGACATAAATGAAAAAGGTAATTCCTGAAGGATTCTTTTAATTTGCTTTAATTTAGTAAAACATGTATGGATCAAAATCATAATTTTCTTAATAAACCGCATAACAAATTTATTATATATATATTTTTAAAATTATAAATTGGTAATAGTGTGAATGGTAAACAATCACAGAAAACCTATTATATCCGACGATCTGAAGATTAATCTAATTATAATGACATCAATTCCACTTAACCTATCTCGAGAAGAATTTCAGAAAATACGATCATTTTAAAGAAGCGTTTCTAGCCAGAAATGACATTTCCATCTAATTACAAAGTTAATTTCAATTAATCATCAACTTTCAGAAGAATGAACTTCTTAAAATGTCACTGGAGTTCGCTATGAATGAGTGCAATTAGAGAGAGTATATAAAGAGACAGAAAATTGGAAAAGAGAAATGCAGTAAGTGCCAAAATGAAAAATTTACAGGAAAGCAAAATTTATTTTCGGATTAGTTTCGGCAGTTGTTACGTGTTCCAAGTTATTGGTACTTTATTCGTTTCCTACGCCAGACACCATCCTGTCGAACTTGATGGCATTTACTGTGTTCCTCAAGTCGCACACAGTGGTGATTGCAACATTTTAATTTCTAATTACAAATAAACTGTCTAATTACAAAGCTAATTTCAATTAATCATCAGCTTTAAGCAGAATAATCTTTTTAAAATCTCACTAGAATTCACTATAAATGAGTGCAATTAGAGAGCGTATATAAAGAGACAGAAAATTGGAAAAGAGAAATGTAGTAAGTGCCAAATTGAAAAATTTACAGGAAGCAAAAATTATTTTCGGATTAGTTTCGGCAGTTGTTACGTGTTCCAAATTATTGGTACTTAATTCGTTTCCTACGCCAGAAACCGTCATGTCGAACTTGATGGCATTTACTGTGTTCCTCAAGTCGCACACAGTGGTGATTGTAACATTTTAATTTCTAATCACAAACAAACTGTCAAATTACAAAGCTAATTTCAATTAATCATCAGCTTTAAGCAGAATAAACTTTTTAAAATCTCACTAGAATTCACTATGAATGAGTGCAATTAGAGAGCGTATATAAAGAGACAGAAAATTGAAAAAGAGAAATGCAATAAGTGCCAAAATGAAAAATTTACAGGAAAGCAAAAATTATTTTTGCATTAGTTTCGGCACTTGTTACGTGTACCAAGTTATTGGCACTTAATTCGTTTCCTATGGCAGAAACCATCATGTCGAACTTGATGGCATTTACTGTGTTCCCCAAGTCTCTGACAGTGTCTTTTACAATAGTTTATGTTTGAATCGTTTTTCGACTACTTAGTGATGAACATTTCTAGTTTTTCCAGATTGAAAACCTTGGTGTTTAATGTGTTTTGTCACTGGAAAAGAAATTTGTGTCTGAGGAGGGGGCACACTTGCTACATTTTCTTTTTCCATTCAGTAAATGTTTAACATCGCTATTACATTTTTTTCAAATGTTTACTGATTTTTTTTTGTTTAAACTTGGCGTTTATGTGATGAAAATGGATAAACAGCTTCTACAGAGGTCATCTTCAACATTAAAAAATTGAGCTTGGCGCCTTTAAAGAATAATTCGAATGCGAATTATTGCCCATCAATATTTAAATATCCATCCTGAGTTATCCATTATACTGACAACTGCATTCACCAGATATTTTGGAAAATAAACGTAAAATTCCCCATAAAATATTAAAAAAGATTTGAGTATTAAAAAATTTGCCAAAAGATTAGATTAAATGACAAAAAAAGCCGTTAGCTACTCTTTAATAATATTAAATAACTTTAAAACAAATTAATCTGATAAATGAAATAATGATAGAACTTTATTTTAAAATTGTTGCAATTCACTATTTTTCTAATATTTGAAAACAAATATTATTTATTAAAAAATTAAACTGCGCGGAACATTTCATTTAAAATCGGGACTCAACCGAGATGGAAATCTTTTCTAAATCATGATTAGGGGAAGGACACTAGACTAATCTCAGCCATTTTGATTTATTGAATTAAAAAATTTTCAACTGAATAATAATAATATTTATTTCGCCATGTACGATTCTTTAGTCTATACAATGAAAAGAAGAAAACAACCCGAATAACATAGAACAGAAGGAAAAATAAATTGTAAAACGTAGAGAGGAACTACATCAACAGTATCTTCCACATGGAGAGCGTGTCAAAAGAAGTAACAGGTAAAAAAAGTATTCCAGTTTTCAGGAAATAAAACGCAGTAACTATAAAAAAAGATGGCTTTATCTAGAGAATAAAATAAGGCCATACAATGCTACACTGAAGCAAACATGAGAGAGCACGCCTAGAAAGCAAATAATATAAAAACGAAAAACTGCTTTAGTCTTTGAAAGACGAATGCAAACGATAAATAAACAGCTATATGGAAATAACACAAATCATGGTAAGCAGGTGGGATTTTTACTTACTGAATTAATGTTTCGTATTTAAAGGTCGATTCTTGAAACAACAGTGAAACCGTACATGAATTTAGCCATGGCATCGTAGAATTTTAGTTATGCTCCTCAGTTTTTGAATTAAAATTGCATGCATGCATCATAAAGCACCACCATTTATTCATGCATTTCTGTTCAATTTAAATTATTATAAATAATGACTGTTTTTTAATCAAAAATTAAATATGCATTTTCTTAGAAGACGACGAATAATCAATTTGCCAAATAGATAATTTGATTTAAATTACGCCAGAGAGCTGAATTATAATATATGAGTGAATAAACATATCTGCATATTTTCAATGAATCAAAGTTGATAGTTATTAATGGAAATGGTAAAGCTAGTTATTCTGAAGATTTAATTAAGGAATTGTTTTAGTTATTAAAGAATCTAGAATCGAAGGCAACGTAATGGAATTTCGTCTACTGGGACTGTAAAGCTCCATTGCTTTTCTAATTATTCCTAAAATTTATTAATTCGTTGTTCGAATACTCAATTAATATTTTTTAACAGAAGTTTCAATTATCGAAAAACCTTTTGATACAAATACATTATAATTGCAATTTCGTTATAAAAAATTGTTATCGCATACTAAACACAGTTTTAAGGAATCTTTAATTAAGTTCAAAAGAAGGTATGGCAGTAAAAACTGAAACACTTTTACGTAGCTATCAAGACTTTAAAGACTGATAAGTTGTTAATTAGAAATGGCGGATCTAGACATTTTGAATATGACAACGCAGATTATTATTAGTTTTTCATATCAGCACATTGACCAACATGGTGTTATGATTTATTTTATGAATATTTTTTTATTTTATTAATTTTGTTTATTTAAATATGCATTTGTTTTTTTTAGCTTTAGAGCATACACATTTACACAAAATATTATTGAAGTAGACATTCATTTTTATAAACATTCTAATAATTAATAGGCAAAATGAAACATATAAGAACTAGACTAATCATAGTTAGTGAATATAATATGCATCACAGTTGATAAATATGAAGATAATAATATTATCCTAATATTTTATCATTCAAAGGATTTGTATTTTTTTTTACTAATTTATTCATTTGTAAAATATGAAAATAACATTTTCTAATTAGATGCTTGCTTAATCTTATTTGATACCTGCTCAGTCTGCTTAGTAGGAAACTGTATATAACCGCTACTGTAATAAGCACCAAAGGTTTTAGAACTTCTTGAAGAAAACAGATGAATGAAATTCGGCGATTTTATTGTCCATAATGATTTATCTATTTGAAAAGATGCACCACATCTGACAACTGTCAGTTATTTTTTTATATTCATTTGTATGCAAAAGTAATAAACAAGCACAAGTAAACACTAAGCTGGGTAAGTGAAATTTGGTATATGCGTTTGACATCAATTAATCATTCAAAGGATTTGTATCTTTTTATTAATTTATCATTTGTAAAATAGGAAAATGATTTTTTTAATAAGCTGCTTGCGATACCCTTACAGCCTAATATTTCTAGGTAGCTGCCTAGGCTGCTTAGTAGGATCCGCTATGGTAATAATAATATCCGCTTATTGTAATAAGTACCAAAAAGTTTTAGAATTTCATTAATGAGATAGGTGAGTGAAATCTGGCAATTTTATTGCCCATAATTTTACATCTGTTTCAAATAATGCACTACATCTGAGAACGAATTAACTGTTATAAATATATATATATATATATATATATATATATATATATATATATATATATATATATATATATATATATATATATGATATACTCGTATGTACGTTTGACATCAATTAATCTACCAACAGAAAATGGTTCAAGATACTTACTCGATTATTTTTCCAAGGAACAATATTAACTCGAAATAGAGTCATCTCGCATAAGTAAACAAAAATGTCGAGAGGATTATACTCCAGCTGTGATAATTTCTATAGTGGTCATGATATAGAACATTTTTTGACTCATTTCATTTATAAAAATTTCTGATGGAAGAATGATCCCGCATAGGTAATGACGTTGGGATAAAAACACTCCAAATGAGGTAATTTGTACAGTGGTCATGACATAAAACATTTTTAGACATTTATTTCATTTATGGAAATTCCTGATAGAAGAATCATCACGCATAAGTAAACAAAATATGTCGAGTGGATTATACTCCAGCTGTGGTAATTACTATTGTAGTTATGATATAGAATATTTTTAGACTCATTTCATTTATAAAAATTCCTGATGGGAGCGGTTAAAGTAATAGAAATAAAATTTGTATAGTTTAAAATTATTAATTTTTTCTTAAACAAATTTTTATTGAAAAATATGCGCTTATACACGTATATTTTGTTCAATCTTAACAGGAAATGGTAAATGATATCCATTTGTATATCAAAGGACACCTCCTTTGTGTAAAATTCTAAATTCTAGAACTTTGGAACTAATTTGCATATGGTTCTTTTGTTTTGTATAGAACCATTTTAAGAAGCTGAAGATCAATTAAAAACTTAATCTAGGGCAAAAGATCGGACCGAGAAAGTAGAGGTAATCAAGTTTTAGTCGAAATTAAATTCTCGAACCGTCAGTTACTGACAATCAAAATTTATAAATTTGAAACTACGAATTTATACCACGTACAATAAGCTTTCAGATATTACTTCAGTGCGCTTTTTCGGGCAGCAAATATGCTTAAATTTGCATTGACAATGTATTGGTGTTTATTTTTGTCATATTGTAAGTTTTTCATTTTTTTCTTTTCTAAAATATTATATATTTTAAGTGAAATAATGGGATAGTTTTAAATTGCATACGAAATATGAATGCAGAAATTATTATAACCATGTATATTGAAAGATTAATTATGATTATGCATGTATATTGAAATATTTTTATTTATTCAAACTGAACACTGAAATATTTGAATATCAGAAAAAATATTCATACCACCCATTTTTATAAATGAGTTTAATTTGATTAATTCTAAAATTTTTATTTCAAATTCCCCTGTAATTCCAATATTTGCATCGTTATTTTTTTAAAATTCAATTAATATAATGTTAAAATTATCTATCGTTTATTATTTGAATTTAGATCTAAAAAAATTATTTTGGTTTCCATTTCCTTTTGTTACTTAAATATCCCTTTCCTTGCTCCCTATAATAATCTTTATGGGTTTTTTTTTGTTTATTCGAATAAGATATTTTTGCAAATTTCATTTTATATAATTCTTTGAACACATTTCGTAATTGAACTCTGAACACATTTTGAATTGTACTATTTTTAAAGTACTTTTTGCATATTTTATTGAAATTGTTTATTTATTTATTAACACTTTTTTACTTATTATTTTTTTTAATTATCAACAAATTTTATATAATTGGCAAAGCCAAAGAGTTAGTCTTCCATTCTCAGTCATTGATCCGATTTCACTGTTTTTTATTTCAAAATAAATTTCCTGAGCCCTATATACATCATGAATGGTTGTTTGTTCTCTACTATTCTCTATTATCGAGATAAAAAAATCTCAATAAACTACTTCACGTCCATTTTTGGAAAGCATTTCAAAATAAACATTTAGCGAAGCATCCAGTTTCATGAATTGTACGAATTGATTCCCTTATTTACAAGCATGCATTGCCAATCAAAATCTTCGATGTTCTGTGCATACGCATAGTTTAAAAAATCTCCCTTCTGTTATGATAAAAAGTCATTCATAAAAGATGATTGATATGACTAAATTAATATTATTAACCGAACAGCTAGTCTTCAGATAAGGATAATAACCATCATCACATATTAATAATACTTTATTTTTTATATCAATATTCTTTAACTTGATGTATGAGTACCTTGAAGGCTATGTGAAATGTCTCAGAAAGTACGTGGAGGGAGGATAAGCATAATAAAAAAGATAAAATGATGTTGTAACAGTTAATATTTAGAACCTAAATTATATTTTATTACGATAAAAATCGAAATAATTAAACTAAAAGCAAAATAAACTGATAAGATAGATTTGGAAGGTAGGATTTCGGTTAATAATGTAAAATTTGGAAAAAGAATAATTCTGGGTTGATTTGAAAGAACAATGTCTTGAATTATTCAACAAGGAAATCAATACTCTGATACGTGCACAAACATCATATTAGTTGTGAGGGTTCTCTCATCCTGTATTTAATATATATATAATTCGTTCTCGGATTCGAAAACCTTCTGAGCTATTGTGCCATGAGAATATGTTTATTTAATCAAAATAGGGGTGAAAAGAATGATAAAAGAAGGATATGTTTAGATTTAACGTAAATACAGCGGAAAACTTGTAATATTATCGATATAAGTACTTTTTAACGATAAAATATTTTAGGGCAATTTTTATTTACTGTAAGAGGTCTAAACATTCATGGAATATTTTTGTTCCTACACTTTAGTAATTAGCCTTTTTACAAAATAATAATAATTTTTACATTATAATTCTTTTTTGTTTTTGAAATTTTTATAAAATTTTGAGATTAAAGATAGTAAACAATATAAGTCATATATTACATTTATATAAAACAAATGTGTGTCACTCCTGAAAGCATTTGTCATTTGAATTAGCCATATAAGCAATCAATATGCAATTTTGAGTTAAAACAAAATAGCATGATCAGTAATGATACGACATCAACATATATACGGCGGGAAAAATTGAATGAAGTATGTAATAGAACGGAAACCAGAAATGCACTCATCCTTTCATCATAATTCCAGAAATGCACTCATCCTTTTACATCTCACATCTTAGCTAGGTAAAATCGTCAAAAAGTAGTAGCTTTGGAATACTGAAACAATATAAGCGTAATAACGTTGTTTCTAATGGCACTTGTCATGGATAAGCTCGCTAATGATGTCAGCGATTTTAAGCCAAGGGAGTGTCTCTTGTTTTAGTAGCGCCAACTAGGGCCAAGAGTACGTCTTAGCTACTCACGCATCACATTCGCTTGCACAACCCCTTTTTACAGGAGGGCACATTCACACATCTCACAGATAGAACAGATGAACAACAACCATGCTCGAACCCAGGACGTCCAGATCACGGGGAAGACGCTCTACCCCTATGCCAGGACGCCGGCAAGCGTAATAATAAACAATATGAGCGCACCATTGCAAATATATTCCATTTCCAGTAAAAGGTAAAAATAAAAATGTATCCGTATTATAGAATCGTTACTGGACCTATTTGTAGATGTTGCTAATTAAATATATGTGGGTTGCGAAATAGTGGAATAACAATAGAGCAAGAGGTAAGCAAGTAAAAAAGAAAAAGAGGAAAACATAGATTATATTACAGTTTTAAAACATCGTTATATCAAAAATAAAACTTTACTGTGATCTTAACTTTTTAACTTTTCTTTCCCATTTTGTCCACCGAGCTTTAAACGGATTTATTTCATTGGAATCTTTGAATAAATTGATTTTCACAATCGAAGTTTCGGAACAACTGAGATACACTATAAAGAACTATTAGCAAACTGTAGAGCAACAATAACATAATTTAGATTTTATTATTTGTATACCATTCGTCGTTGGCAATCAGCTGATTCCGCGAGAAAATTAGTTGTATTTGAACTCAGATAAATCTTTTAGATATAATATCATGTGCATGATTCCATCAAATTTTCTGACATTAACACCATGTTATTTTAATTGTATTACTTAAACTTTCATTCATTGTGTACATAAGTCTTTCTAATGGTGAGAGTTCCAGAACATTATAGCACTATTAGAAACGTAAATATCAGCTTAGTCTGTTTTTAAAATGTCATGAATTTGTAAATTCGCGATTTCTCATGTAAATTACACGGACATTAAAAATAATCCTTCGTCTTTAGCTTTTAAGAATGGAAGAAAATTAAGAAATGGAAGAATGGAATAAAAGATGGAACAATGGAAGAAATTAAATATTGAATTAAACAAACAAAACGATTTGAACTTAAGGGCAACAATGAAGTCTATTGTAGAAAATTAAGGGGAAAAATATTAATAAATGGCCACAATTCTGGAAAAATTTGCATAACTATTAAATTAATATAAATAAAAAAAAGGCAATCGTTTAAATTTTTAAATGGCGTAAAATTTATTTTTGTGCAATAATATTTTCGGAGTTTATTGCAATAAAACTCCAAAACTTTCGGATTATTTTTAAAATTTATTATTGTTTCTAAATCATTCGAAGTACAGGTCTCCATCTAACAAAATGTATAAATATTTCCATGTTATATAGTTCCAAATCAAACACCGTAAAACACCAGTACACACACACACTTTAGAGATAACTTTTACTGTACAACGTATTAACAGCCGATGCAACTATTTTTACGATAACAAAAATAGTCGCAATGCATTAATAGCTATAAAGCAGCGAAAATATAAAAACTGAAAAAAAAATAATAATATGACATAACCTGAAAACGCTGAAACAGAACAAATTTGTTAAAGTAAAAATTGCTTTATCAAAGAAACCTCTATGTCCCATATCGTTCACAATGTTGCTTTGATGAAGTGGTCTCTCAACTCAAGGACCGTAAAAGCTTTTTCGGGTCTTTAAGTACTTTGAGTAATTTCGGTGTTTAAAAACTGTTACTTCTTAAGAACTTTTCAGGTTTCATCTTTTGAAAGTTCTTTCTTCCTCCCGTATAATGAATATTCATGATTTAGATTTTTTTTTTCTCTCTCTATTTTGACCAGAGTTTTCTGTGGAATTTCTGGAAGTCAAAAGGATGTAGATGGGTTGAAAGCTTTAGAAATCTTTTTTTTCTCACTCTCTTTTCTTAATGCAATTTAATTGATGGAATGCTTATGGGAATTTGTTGAAATTAAATTTTGTGGCCTAGATTCGCTAAAATGTTGAAAATTGCAAGCAAGTAATGTATTAAAATGAAAACTGATTTGAATTTCTCTAATGATTAAAAGGAATAACTGAAAATTAATTATATTCTATTTGGCTTGTGTGTGTAGTAAACAATATCCTATTTCTTCTAGTTGATCTTAATTTCTCATGTGGATTAATTAAGTGATATCCATCGATTTAAAGGATACTTAAACCACATGAAGAACAAGCTGAACTCATCATTTAACAATGAACTGTATGCTGACTTGCGTTGTTATATACTAACGTCTTATTTCCTTGTGTCAGATTTTTTTTAAAAGATGCTTTGTCTGTGAAGAAATGTTAAATTTAAACGCCTTTTCATATCAACGATTGAATAATTAAAAACCATTGCTTTAAGACGATCTATTTTTTATTATTGATTAAGAAATTAATATTTTATTTATTTATAAAAAAATAAAAGTATCCTGTATAAAACTTTATAGATATATGACATATTCCATATAAAGAAAGCTTTAGAAATTTTTCATGCTAATTCAGAAATATAAATAGAAATATATCTCCGTATGGGTAAAATTTATATCAAAAACAGTGTTTTGTACAATCTTTGCTACGAAGAAATTTCTCAATCTATTTTTTTTTTTCTTTTCGATGAGCAAGAACTTCGAAATTTTAAAACTCATTAAGTCGTCGATGACAATGCAGTCTATTAACATTTTTATGATAATTAATAATAAAATTATAATAATCAGTTTTCAGATGATTGATTATTAACTTTTGATTCCATACAAAAAGTTTCCACTTTGTTATAAATTTCAGAAAAATATATTGAAATTTATTAGAATATTCCTAATAATAAATTATAAATATAAAAAATAAAATAGAATAACGTATCTATTATTTAATAAAATAAAGAAAGTGTGCGTTTAAGAAGTTAATAAAAAGTTTTAAAAACTTTTATTAGATAGCTAAAGTTTCGAAATTTTGAAATTCATATGATCTCGTCTCGATGATAATTGATTCTATGAATATTTTTATAATGATTAATGATCAAATTATAATAATGTCCGTTTCCAGCTGATTGATTATTTAATTTTGATTCTATACCAAAGATTTCCCTTTATTGCAAATTTCAGAAAAATGTATTTGAAATCTACTAGAATCTTCATAACAAATTATAAATAAATAAATAAAAATAAAATAGAATAACGTATCTATTATTTAATAAAATAAAGAAAGTGTGCGTTTAAGAAATTAATAAAAAAATTTTAAACAAATTTATTAGATAGCTAAAAATAAAAATTTATATTTATTTAAATTACTTTCTATTTTTTAATCCTTATTTTTTAAAAAAAAAATATTATTATAAATATTACGTAATCCTGGATTAAGATGAGTATTTATAAATTTTTAGAATTAAATATCATTTTATAATTCAAAATAATGAAATTATTAAAAGTTTTCCGAAATTAACATTAATACTTAACGCTCTCTATCAATTTTACAGCTACGTCTATAAAGGGAAAAAATATTCGACAAGAATTGCTCTCTCCAACCCCAAAAATAATTACAGAACCTTTCAAAAAAATCGCCAGTATTTTTCAAACAATAAATAAAGCAATCAGCAGGTGTTTAAACAAAGAACGTCATCATTTTCCTGAGACATCCGCCAACGTAATTTAACCACATTCCACCTCCACCCCCACCTTCACTGCGTAGTTCGCCAGAGACACAATATTTACTTTACCCAGAACTTCTTGCCGCTTCTGACTTGAAGAATAACATCTCGAGGAAGGTTGAAGTAACAGTTATTTCTGGAAAATTGCTCCTACAAACTCCCGAAATCCTCCAGACCTCAAAATAAATGGGAATTCGGGGGAAAGTTTTGAAAATAAATGGCGCTCTTTCCTGCTTTATCGCCAGTTTTGAGATCTTTATCTGACAATTAGTATGTTCCACTTCATATCTTTGGTGTGTTTTACGATATCGGAGAGTATTGGTGGGAATCTTTGGGCAGTAAAAGTTTTTCTCTGATCTTCAGAATGATGTTAGCAATAATTATTATTTTTATTTCAGAGTTGTGTCTGCGAAAATGCTGATAGAGACAAAATATGACTGACTCATATCGTAAAAATGAGAGCGACATTTCTTTCTATTTTTTTTTCTTTTTTAAAATATGTAAGGCATCACAAAATAAAAAGTTTGAAGATAACTGTTGCACCTCAAATTTTTCACAATTAAAAAAAATGGAAAAATAATTTGAAGCCTTAAAGTCGTCTGTAATTTTAAAGTAAGTTAGAATGCAGAGAATATTTAATTTAAAATTACTTGTAAATAAATATTTCATAAATTCTCAACATATATGTCGTAACTTTCATGCCGTTAATATTTGTTATTCTCTTAATTTACTGTTTCCGGATTTTCGATATACAGTTTTAAAGTATAAAACTAAGATTATTGATTAGATTAGATTCACCGTTAATATTAGATTAGATTCACCGTTAGATTATATTCGCCGTTTGTTAATGCTTGGATGAATTATAAACTTTATGTATTAAGCCAAAAAAAAAAAAAAAGACTAACATTCGTTTTCAGAAATCCCAGTCTTATTTTCTTCTTATAATAAAGATGAATGTTTATCTGTGTATATGTATGTTGGTACTTTGCAAGCATATGTGTGGTCTAGAACTACCACATTTGGCACATATATACTTTGAAGGGATGGAATATGCACCAATATGCACTTCGGAACGACTTTTTAGAAATTTTAATTATTTAAAAACTAAATGCAATTTTGGCGTTTTTCCGCGACAACTTTCGAAAATATTAGACTATTAAAATGTTTTTTACGTCATCATAAAATTCCAAAACATATGTTTTCAATAATACTAACTTTTTAACTCATGAATTAAATTTCTATTCTTAATCAATTTAAAAAAATATATTGAAAATTGAAAGTTTTTTTATATAATTGAAAAAAATATTGAAAAGTCCATATTGAAAATTTATTTCAAACAAAATAAAAATAAAATTTAACTTGCTCGAGCAAGTTATACTTGTATCGAAAAAAAACGAGTTTTCATCAATTTGTTGTCATTATGCAGAAAGAGACTCAAATTAAAGGGTTAAGAAGTCAATCTTCCTACAAGCTAAATTCAGAAAAGTTGAATTTTCAGTATATAACTTTAAGAAATCAAGTAAATAAGAAGCATGATACTTTCTAGAAATCTAATAGCAAGAAAAAGGTTTTCTATAACTTTTAAAATATATGTATTATAATTCAATGATTTAGTGTTATTTACAGGAAATATAGTTTTTTTATATATACAGGATAACCACCGTTAGTAATAGTAATATGCATCTAAGAAAAATTGTTTAAATGAAGTAAATGATGCTATTTTATGCAATTTGAATCAAGAAATGTTCTGATGCATTACTAAATTTATATTTTTATACAGTTTCTTGGTCCTATGAGTCTATAAAGTAAAATGTTCTTGAGATACTAGCATTTTAAATAAAAAGGAAGGTTCACTCTATTGCGATTAAAATTAAGAGAGTTATGAATATTTGAATGTTGCAACCTAATAAAAAGGAGCGATTTTAGACCAATAAAACCATTTCAAAGAAGATACGGTCATCAGCTTCCAGAGTTTCTCCAAGGTTTATTAACCAAAAATTATGAAATTGTCGATTGCCGTAAAATATTAATATTTAAAATTAAATAACAGGCCAGATTTGTTAGCAAAAGTTAGACTCGCATTTTTGATTTAAAAGTTTAAGAGGCAGAATATTTCATAGAATACGATTCCTTAAGACTAAGGAAATGCATAAGATTTATATCTCACAATTTTTTTCAAAAGTTCATTTACTGAATCAAACAAAATAAAAATATTATTTTTACGTCTTTTAAAAGTAAATCTAAAAACTGAAATTTATGATGAATCAGAAAATTCTTTATTGAATGATTCTTCGAGATTATGTATAAATTATAAAAATAATATTCTATAATGTGGGTATGATTTTACTGCTGCACGATTCTGTTTCCTGTATTCATATTTTTAAGAAATATGTTTAGTTTCAGAAAAAAGTTTTTTTGTATTTATTGAAATATAGTCATTCACATTTCAATTTAAAGTTCAAATTTTACAGAAGCTGATAGAAAATTAAATAATTACATATTACGATAAACATAACGGCGTATGGCTTTTGTAATAGTATGAGCAAGATTACACTCAAAATTTGAAGCAAAAATATTTTGCTGAAAAAGCAACTAAGAGATCAATATTTAATTGGAAATTATAGCAAACATTAATACCAGTGAATCAGTTAGTCAGCAAAAGCTATTAATATATTATGAAATATTGAATTAAAAGTTAAAAAATATATTTTATAGAAACACTTTTTTATAGCGCGATCTTCCGAAAATTTTTATTCGTTGTTTGTAAAATCGGATTGTCATTTAAAGAGATTTTTTTTTAAATATGTGAAAATTCAGATTAATGAAATATCTCTATTTTAATAATATTAATATTTTTTTTCACTATTCCAAATTAATTCCATTTTCTGATGTTTACATGCTCTGTGCTTTTCATCTCATATTCAAATTAATGCATACTTATAATAGTTGTTATGAGTTATTAAGCATATAATCGTATTACAAAAGCATATTTTTTCGTTTACGGAAGATTTTTAATAGCCAAATTCTAATTTTTATTACACAACATATCAGACTTATAAAAATATTACACATGGAAATAAAAAAAATTGAACATTAAAAAATTACGTATTGAAATCTAAACATATTACTGATTTTTCAAAATTCTTACCTCCTGTTTTTCCAGTGAATCAGCAGATGTTTTCATTTTCTGATAAGTTTCCTCATATGAGAATGTATTTCTGCAAATATTGGAACAATTATTTTTATAGAAATGATAATCGTTACGAAATTTAAAATTGGCTGAAAACATAATTTACGAAAATACTTCATTTAAAAAAATCAAATAATCAGCAAGAGTAGATGTTATTTTATAATATACCATGACTGAATATATTTTGTGAAAATGAAACGCCGAATATAATATGGAATTTTGCAATCAATATCTTTTGCTCTTTTCCTTATAATATTTTTATAAAATCGTCTGCTTACGATCAAAATAGTTTTTCAATTGTTTTCGATTCAGAGTAGTCATGAATATAATAATTTTTTCATAAATCTATCATAATTTTTTTCTCCATGATTTTATGAAATTATTAGGAACAATTTTATTCATTCCATTAAAAATTAAAACAAGCGCGAAAAAATAGAAATATTAGAAATATGCATTTTAACGAATAATATGGTAAAATAGAAATATTAAAAATATGCATTTTAACGAATAATATGGTAAAATAGAAATATTAGAAATATGCATTTTAACGAATAATATGGTAAAATAGAAATATTAGAAATATGCATTTTAACAAATAATATGGTAAAATAGAAATATTAGAAATATGCATTTTAATGAAAATTATGGTAAAATAGAAATATTAGAAATATGCATTTTAATGAATAATATGGTAAAATAGAAATATTAGAAATATGCATTTTAATGAATAATATGGTAAAATAGAAATATTAGAAATATGCATTTTAATGAATAATATGGTAAAATAGAAATATTAGAAATATGCATTTTAATGAATAATATGGTAAAATAGAAATCAAATTAAATGCGTTTTAACATGGTTTTTTAAAAATGCTAAATCTTAATGATGAGCAATGAAGAATATGAAAAATGTATCATTTAAAATAATTCTAAGATAGATAACTATCCTAAGATTGAAGATAGGCAAACATCTTTTGATTCAACATAACTCAATATTCGAGACATGTTAATTTAAATATAACCATGTTGCATGTTTAATAGTAGACATGCAGTTGTTTGTTATGCAGACATGTTTAATAATAGTATAGTAGTGAATGGCATGAGGAACAAAATAATAAATTCAAACCCGAAGTCCCCGCTTAGGATATTTTTGATCCGTATCTTTTTTTATGGTTGTTAATGTTAAAAAAAAAGAAAGTGGAATTTATTAAAACTTTAGCTGTTGGTTATTGCATCGATAATGGTGGTTGGATGGTAACGAAATTTGATGGAAGAAATTAGAATAGCAAATGAAGGAAAAACGAAATTTCATTCTTTTTTTTTTTTCTTTTTTTGCTGGAGTATTGGGGCGAAACTTAACCCCTGCAAATCGTGTTTTAGATTCATTTAAGGTTATGGTTATGACAAAAAGTTTAAATTCGATTCATAGTTATGATTTAATAATTGAAATCAACTTTAATAAATAATAATTTAAATATTTTTTGTGAAAAAATTATTTATATAACATATAAATTTTGTTACAAACTGAATAAATGCATAAAGATTTATAAATTAACATAGACAGATTAAATTTTCTTTCTTCATATTGAAAAACGCATTTGTTTTAAAAAAAAGTAATTTGCATGAAGATAATTCTATATAAAGAGCAAATTTCTTTTTTGTAGGAAAAGTAGCAGAATAAGCAGTAATAGCATTAATCTAACAAACATCAATATTAAGTATCAATATATTAAGCCTTAATTTAATAAATGGGATAATTTTAATCCCCGAAGATATTGTTATTAAAAATTCAGCGTGTGTACACCAGTGTCAAAGGCACTTAAAAGGTAAAGTAAAATAACTTTAAGCCAAATAAAATTGACATTTTTATTACGTGCATTTGTTCATAATCTTTCCTTTTTTTCCAGTTATTCATTTCCCTAGATTACGGAGTGTAAACTTTCGAGAACTGTATCCATTAAAAACATTGGCTTTTGTACACATTTATTTAATATCACTTAGATTAATAAATATGAAATTTTATAAATGGATACAATTTTTAATATGGATTTAAAAATTTCTATAATTCCGCATTTGTACAAGGCATTATTTTAATATTAGGGTGTCCCAAATGTTTCTCTCTCATCGCGCCATGTATAGCCTTATCTGGCTCTGCTTGTTCAAAAATGCAGGCTAATCTATTAGCTGTCTGTGTCATCAGTTTCTGTTTTCTGTTGTTCTAGAGTTCTTTTACAGTACGTTTCGTTTGTGCCACAGTCTGTTTTAAGACTTTCATTCACAGCGTCTTGGTGGGATTGGAAAGGTAATTTTCTACGAGCTCCTCCCTCAAGGCGAAGGGCCGCGGTGGTCTGGTGGTAAGATCTCTGCTTCGGAACCGCAGGGTTTCAGGTTCGTGACCCGATTCCACCGAAGAACCGTCGTGTAAGGGGGTCTATTGCACGTTAAATCCGTCATGACCAAACTTCCTCCCGCTGGTGTGGTGTGGAGAGGGGGTGCCAGCTCAGGTGTCGTCCTCGTCATCTGACCGCGGTTCAAAATTACGAGGTTCGTCCAAAAAAAGCCCTAGTGTTGCTTTAAACGGAACGTTAATATAACTAAACTAAACAAAACTAAACTCCTCAAGGTGAAACAATAAATTCTACGAAATATTGTCATCAATTGAAAGTTGCCATAGTAATAAAAAAAACCCGGCCAGAATTAATGAACAGACGAGACGTTGTTTTTCATCATGACAACGCGATACCACATATTGCATTAGTCGTAAGAGAGAAGCGCTTACAGTTTGATTAGAATGTTTAACCGCATCCGCTTACTCTGCAGATCTCGTTCCATCTTATTATTACTTTTTTCTGTCCTTAAAAAATTATCTTCACAATAAGCGCTTTAAATCCATCAGAGAAATAAAAGCGCATCTCGAGAATTATTTCTTGTCCAAAACACAACAATTTTGGAAAGAAGGCATAATGAGGCTTCCTGAGAGATGGAAGAAGGTAATAGAGCAAAAGGGTTTTTATATAACAAAATAAATAATATCTTAAACAAAAAATATTGTGTATTCATTTTATGTTGGAAATAGGAAAGAAACTTTTGGGACACCCTAATATTTTTAGAAAATTATCCATTAATTAACCTTTATATTTTCACATTTTGATTCCATTCTAATGGCCCACGTATTAGTAGTATTAAATTTCATAAAATAATCATTTCAAATCCCATAATAATTATATTTAAATTATAAATTAAATGATAAAAAGTGGAAACTAACATACTTAAAAAAAATATTTACCATTTAGTGAACCTTTAAAAATGTGTTTTAAAAAAAGGCATTTTTAATAATCCAGTTATAAGTATTATAGTCTCTTGATTATCTACATCGTGATCATCCAGCCATATGAAAAATAGTTCATCACAATATAAAACAAGGAACAATTTGTTTTGCCAAGGCATTGGATATTTTCAAAAACTAAAAACTGTCATTTTAACGTTTTCATCCTAGGTTGCATTTCAACATTTGCGCAGAAATGTATTAATGAAAATCAAAATAAATTTGCAGCCTTTTACAAAACAAACGTTTTATCTAAATGTGTTATTTATTATATACTGTCTTTAGCAATCAGTTGATTTGCTAGGAATATTGGTTGTGTTTATTTCAAATTATCTGCCTTTGGCTATCAAGTAGTTCGCCCGACATGTTGCTTGTATTTAATTTTAATCATATCTATTATGCATAATTTCATGCTCTTAATTCCGTCAACACATTGTTTTTGCCTATTTTTTTTGTCTATCATGTAATTATATATACATTAAATAGAATCTCTTTTTTCCTTAGTTTCTAACTACGAAAGAAAATCCCGTTATTAAATAATTGACGAAACAATAAATTAGGCAGTATATGTATATTCAAAATAACAGAATTTTAAATCGACATCATTAAAAAGTTAATTTCCTAAATTTTGTTATGATGAAAATTTTATTTTTATATTGGTATTGGAAATTATTGTTTAGAACATAGGACTTTCGCTTCATCTTTAATCAAATGTAATTCTAATTAAAATTTCAAAAAAAAAGTCCCGACATTCTCATTCTCCAAGTATTAACCAAATTTGGTAGCTCTAAATTGAGCGGTCTGACCTGTAGAGCGATAGTACATCCAAACACACATTCATCTTTATTATCATGGGAAATAATGTCTTCTGTAATCTTTGATGTTCATAATTTATTTATTTGATGGTGGGTTTTTTTTTTGCATGGGAGGAGATGTCCTGGGACCTTGAGATTATTATTTTTTGCTTTATTTTCCGAATGCTTAATTTTGTGCCCCCCTTTTTTTTAATTTATAAGATCCAAATAAGTAGATTAATTCAAATTACTATCAAGTATCAAATAAATCTAAGAATTGTTTTCAAATATTTTTTAATACCTGCCTACAAATCAATACTGTCTAATGTGTTGTTTTTTCATTTGGCAAACTACATACAGTGGTGGCCAAAATTGTGGACACTTTTGAAAATCGTTATGTTTTCCAACTTTGTATGCTTATATAAAATGTTACATTTCACAAAATGCAAACTCTTACACATCATTTTAAAGAGAATTTAATGCTGATTTCAATACAAAGAGCAAAATGCAAATATTTTCAATACAAAAAAGTTATTCTTACTTTAATCTGAATAACAAACACAGTGATGAAGTGGATTGTAATTTCTAACTTTCTTGACCAATCACTGTTCTTATTCTGGGTACCAATAAAATGTTAATAACTTCCAGAAGAAGATGACATCATGTTTAAAGTTGGAACAGGTCATTATTATGCTTTATTTCTATAGAAGGAAAACTTTTTTTTATGTAATCAAATCACGAGTAAGAAATTTTGTTTATCTTTTTAATATTTAGTAGGAATTGTTGTAAATATTTCTGATATTTAGTCATGAAGAAATGCCATTAAATAAAAGAATAGATTGGGCACTTAGAAAGAGAACTAAGGTTATTGTGTTACATGAATGTGGTCTTTCCAATGAAGAAATTGAAAAACAGGTGGGTGGTTCAGTAACTACATGTGGAGTCCGAAAGTTTTATTTACGATACTAGGAGACAAATTCATTAAATAACAAAGCAGGAAATTGCTGAAAAAGGTACACCGCATTTGTTCATGAAGAAGAATAAAAAGGTTATGTCTCCGTGATCGAAGAATGTCATCAGCGGCCACTAGAAGTGAATTGAATGATGCTGGCATTTATGTAAGATCAAGAAGATTATCAGGAGAAGATTATTAGATGTTAAACTAAGAGGTAGAATTCAACGAAAAAATTTACAGCAGTGTAAAAAAAGATTACAGAGGGCAAAAGAATACATTAATTGGCCAGATGATCAGTGATATCAAGTTATACGAAGTGATGAAACAAAGATTTTGTTATTCGGTAGTGATGGCGAAAATTTGTGAGACATAGAAAAGGCGAAGAGCTACACCCTGACTGCATTCAGGCAACTATGAAGAACTCAAATAGTGTAGTTATTTGGTCCTGCATGTCAGCAGACGGTATTGGTCTCTTTCATGTTATCGATGGGACATTAAATGCTAGAAAGTACATTGACACTATTCTAGAGCCAAAACTTCCACCTTCTATTAGTGATCTCTTTCCCAACAATACGTAATTTATTTTTCAGCAGGATTCAGCTCCTTGCCATACAGCAAAAATATCGAAAGTGTGATTTAGTACAAAGAGAATTGAATTGTTATCATGGCCAGAAAATAGTCCTAAAACTCAAAATTATTCAGAACTTATGGTACCGTTTGAAAACTCTTATATATATGAAGCGTTCATCAAATAAAGTCATCAGCACCTAATGCATCTCAATAATTATTGCCTCTCAACTTTTTTTTGTATTACAAATATTTGAATTTTGCTCTTTGTATTGAAATCAGCATTAAATTCCCTTTAAAATGATATATAAGTGTTTCTATTTTGTGAAACGTTACATTTTCTATAAGCATACAAAATTTAAAAACATTAAAATTTTCAAAAGTGTCCACAATTTTGGCCACCACTGTATATTATACAATTTGGATTATGTTCAAATAATTTTTAAAGTCCTTTTAGCATTTTACTCAAAATTACTTTTAAATTCCAAATTTTTGTACAAAAGATAATAAAATTGATAAGTCATGAAGGCGACGCACAATCAAATTCTTTATTACTCCAGTTTGTGATATATTTGTCACTTAAAAGCTGCTAAAATAAAAATTAAATTAAAACAATAAAATTATTTGATTTTTAAAGTAAGAATGAGAAAAGCGGGCAGTCTTCCTCAACTTGTAAAGCCTAAGGCAATTTAAAATCAGAATTTCAACCAGCTCTAATAATAATTAACTCTGAATAGCTATTGTTCATTTTCCATAGAAGATGGATAGATTAATAGTGTACTACAAAACATTTCACATCATAGATAGCGTACTCTTATTTATTTTCAATTATCACTCATCCATTTTATACACTTTATTGAACTGTTATTCTAGTGATAATATAAACTAAAGTCACCTAATGGAAGTTAAGTTATCTCTAAACAGTCAGAATCTTTTTGATTTCTTTTATTCAATCCCTAATTTGTAATATATTTATACTGTTACGAAATTTCCGGGGGAGTTATATGGTGTGGAGAACGCTTAATCAGCAGGCGGCAGTAGAAAATGAAACAACGACGTTTATTTACACGAAGACCCACAGGACAGCACGAAGACGACAACTATATATAGCACAACAGACGATTATCTTCAGCCAAGACATGCAGCATACACAGCAGCATACAATAAGTCTCTACTGTAGACAGTAGCGCACAGCTTAGTTCAGCACTAGCTTCACTCCGTCGCTGCTCCGCTTATTTCTGAAAGGTCAGTTCTTTACCGTCGATCCCGACTACGACCCCTGGCAGCCGCGGCCGCCTACTTTTATAGGTCTCAGGGGGCGGGGCTAGAAGCCTCTCCCAATCAGGAACGTTCGAGGCGTATTTCGGTTCCTACTGGACGGATCGGGAAAATTCTCGATGTTTCGGGTATAATCTGTTTTGGTGCCAAAGTCGCCAAGTTTGTCACCAAGCTCCGGGACCTCCGACGCGACACACGGACTCCGTCCAATACAGAGGACTGTTAAACATTCTTTCCGATGGTGGAACCAACTATGCTGGGAAGCAGCATTACAGATTCGTAACAATACTTTAGACATTAAACAGCTCATTAAAAAATTAACTATAATGAATCTTTCTTTCTTTTTTTAATTTCTAATTTTTTTTATTTCTAACTTTTCATTTCTTTTTTGATTAATATTAAAAAAAACTGGATATTTAAAAAAATCACAAACAAAATAAACTATAGTCAGTGCTATCTTCGACAGTTGCCCCCCCCCTCCCAACGACATCCTGCAGAACCGACATCTTTAAATCTTCTATGGAAATTTATCTTTCTTCCCTTGCGATAACCCCCCCCCCCCTATATTCCAACATCCCTGGGGTTGAGGGAGAAGGTTCCCATTGCCCTACCAGTCATCAGGGGATGTCAGAATAATATGTTTTTTTTCTAATCCCATTCTACGCCTTGTTTCAACTATTAATATTTGCATAGCACATTGTTATTTTTTTTGGGGGGGGGAGAAACCCAGTTTAACCTTATATGTTGAATCTAGAATTTACTGTGGCAATTAGAAACTTTAAAAAAAAAATTCGAATAATTAAAATATAAATATTATAGCAAAAAAAAAAAACAATTTCTGCAAATAATTAGCGTTTATCTTGGAAAGTAAAAGAAAATCAAAGCAAAAACGAAACGTTCACAATATCGCTTCAAAGATTAGATATATAATTAAAGAAATAAAGCAAATGCCACTTTTTGAATGAATTTTTACATAATAATGTCAACAAACGCCCTAGTTGCTTTATTTTTATTTATTTTACTATTTTTCTTCAGGTTATTAAATTTTGGTGCATTTAATTACTTTCGGAATACAAAAATATGCTTAGTCATATGTCATATTATTTATCTCTTATTTTTTAATATGACATGTAGCAGTACCAACTAATACTTCTTCTGTTTAAGTTATTGTTAAAGTTGTCCGATTTCTCAAAAATATATATAAAAAAAAGTACAGTCATATTTATTACAAACCAGGAGAAATAGTTGGCCATCCAGATTTTATGTATGAATATACTCATGCCATGTTTCGGATACGCCGAATTTGGCCAAAATATATAATTTTTTCTTTGCTATCCCTTTGACAAAGCTTAAAATACGAAAATTCCTATAATCTTATTTAAAATGAAGAAGAAAAAAAATAAAGGAATGTAAGTTGTTATATAGGGATTATTGCGGTCCCAAATGATTAAAGTGAGTTTGGAAATAAACAGTTAAAACCCTTCAGCTATATTTTGTTATTTCAACTTGGATCGAGCATACTGTAGATATATATTTAGTTATTAAGTTTAATATGCAATATTAGATTAATAAATTAAGTTTAGCATGTTTCCATATATTTGAATTAATCCCTCTGGCAGTAAATATGGTAGCTATTTCCAAATGTCTCGGAAATGGTGATAAACAATTCGAAGTTATTGAGATATTAACTAGAGTTTAAGTTTATTAATAGTATATATATATAAACATAATTTAAAATGTAAACTAATTTCATATGAAGTTAAATCGGATCATTTTTGAGGAAAATCTGAATTCAATGGTGAATATTCCTGACTTTGAAAGTTTTTCTTATTGATATGAGGAATTTGAGTTAATTTCTTCCCTGAAAACAATATTTTCATCAAAATGGCCCATTTCACACGGGCAGTGTTATCTACAACATTGAGAATATTATTTTCATTTCAACAATTTAAATCCGTTTTTGACTTCTTTAAATCAGTTTTTGACTTAATCGAATATAAATAATTGTTTATATTATATATTATATAACAATTATTAACAAATATAAAAAAAGCGAATTCATCAAACAAGCACCAAAATTATTGATCATGTGATTAAAAATTATATTTTTCGCCTTTCCGTTATAGCTTTTTATTGATTATTAATTTTTTTTAAATGACAATGTTTATAGGCTGGCGTATTACCAGTAAATTATATCAATGGATATACATAAGTTTCAGTTCAATTTAGTTATATTAACGTCCCGTTTGAAGCAACACTAGGGCTATTTTGGGACGGACCTCGTCATTTTGAACCGCGGTCAGATGACCGGGACGACACCTGAACTGACACCCCCTCTCCACACCACACCACATCAGCGGGAGGACGTTTGGTCAGGACTTATAACGTGCAACAGACCCCCTTAAACGACGGTTCTTCGGTGGAATCGGGTCTCGAACCTGAAAAGCCTCCGGTTCCGAAGCCGAGACCTTATCACCAGGCACCGCGGCCCCATACATGATGAGAAATTCATGAATGGAAATTCGGTATGGCAGACAGAGTAGCAAGAATTTATTTTTAGGGTTGTCCTTAAGGAAGAAGTTTGCAAAATTTTAGTTGAAAATTTGTTTTATTTTAATTAAAAATAAACAAGATTTTAACATTTTTCTTCAACTAACGTCGGGACATTTTTTCATAAAAAATTTATATATTTTTAAAACTAAGAAAACAAGGATATTAAAAAGTACAAGGATCATGTCAATATATCTGTCTCTATGTCCGTGAACATGGTAATTCAAAAATGCTTTGAACTAAATAGATGAATTTTGGTATATAGTTTTAATATCAAATATATATATATATATATATATATATATATATTCAAAGGAAACCTATCTGTCCGACTGACGAGTACAAGTGAGCATGGCAATTTTAAAGAGCAAAGAACTAGATAAATAAAATTTGGCATCAAATTTAAAACTAATATATTATCTGTTTGTCGTCTGTAATTTTACATGCATAAAAACATCATAATTCTAAAACGAAATTAGGTGACTGAAATTTCTATTATAATTTTAGCATCTGGAATTTAGATTTTCTTCAAATTTTGAAACAAATATGTCAAAGTGTCAACCGTTTGTCCGTCTGTATTTTTTCATTCATACATACGCAGTAACTCAAAAACACAATGATGTAAATAAATGATATGTGATCTTGAGACTACAATTATAATTCTATGTCAGATTCTGGTTTCCAGCGGTTGGAAAAAAAGCACTCCAAAATACACATTCGATTTTCTGGTACTTGTGTATTACCTAATGTCAATGTTTAATCACCCAAGAAAATTGCCAAATATCGCACGTTAGACAGTAAAAACGATAGATTTACTCCAAAGATTGATTTTTTATGTCCATTGCTCGCCAACTTTTTAAATTCATAAACAATCTTTCACTTCGTTATAGTACGAAGCACAAAAATTCTCATATATGAAAATAAAAATCTGAGTTCTTGTGACGTTCGTGGATTTGACCATGGATTACAATTTTATGGAGAAAGGGGGAATTACACCTTTATTAGAAGTATGCATGGATTTTTCGGGTAAAATGTTTGTTGTGGTTTTATCTTATAATGCTACATTCTTAAAAAATAAATATATACTAATCAAACCAAAAAAAAAGGCATTATTATGCCATAATGTTACAGAAAATTTTGAATCGCTTTTAAAAATTTTTGACCACGAGAATAAATAAATAATTAATTCATTGACTTTTTTAAAAATCGGAATTGAAAAAAAAATGGAAAATCTGAAGCCGCAATAGAATGTTTGGATTCTATTTAAATATATACATGGTATTTTCCTCTGTTTTTTTATATCAGTTTTAATATGTGAATGAATAGTATTGAATCAGTGTGTGTAATATGTTTTACACGTTCGTTTTTAATTTCTTGAGATAGCAAGGCGGAAATTGAGGCTAACCTCAGGAAGAATAAACCACTGGCCTTCTCAGAAGTAATTGCGTTCTCTTAGCAATAACATGCATGACATGGAAGGTGATGGTTGACCTTCACGCTCGAATGACCGCAGAAAAGAAATTCTGTTTCTTCTTCCCCAGTTTGGACTTAATTTGTTGGATGTCACGTTTTAATCATTTTCCGGGTCAAAGCACAAACCTATTATCGGTGTTTTATGGAAGAAATATACAGGCCGTTCCAACATATATCTCCAAAAAGCAGAATGGTTGTAGCAAGCGTTTGTACAATGTAGCGTTTCGGAATTTTTAATATTTATTTATTGATTTTAGTACAATAATATTATTCATTTGCAAGAAATAGTTCTCTTGATATGTAGGTGGTTTTATTAAAAATTCTTTTGTACAAGTTTTTTTTCCTTGCTAAAGAATACAATTCCTTTTATTCCTATAAAGCACAGAGTTTTGCAAAAATTATCTGACTAGACGTCGCAAATTAGTACCTATAAGATTTGTTTCGACGGGTTTGCCCTCGAATATTGATTAAATATCTTGAAATACCATATTTTCGTGTGTTAGTAAATATGATCTTACATTGATAAAGTAGCCTGAAGCGATAAATAACAATCATATAACTTCACAACATACTAAATCCTTCGGGTATTTTTATATTTATAAGCGATCATTGTGAACTTATTATTATTAATAAGGACAATAAGTTGACTTTTCTCGCACTTTGGTATGCTACATAATCAATGTTAATACGTGATAAGACTGATAGGAAAAATAAGAAAAATAATTTTCCTATGAAATTTCCAATATCTAGCTGTTTTATTGCGATCTTACCTGTTTAATTATTTACATATTTTCGAGTTTTGAAAAACTCTCTGCGAATTTTTCTCTTCTTTTATTATTTCTTTTTTTTATTATTTACTTAGAATTTGTTACTTTAGCTATTATGGACAAAGGAATTAAGATGGAAAATAATAGAGGTATTTAAAAATATATTATTTACTATTTCTTATGTCCGCATTTTAATTTTTTTTTCAAATTTTTTATATAATACTGTTTTGTTTCTTATTTTAATTATGTTTTTTAATGTGTCACATTCTTTGCCAAAAATCCTTCCTTTTCCCACTTATTGAAATTATATTTAATTTTTAGCATTTGAATTCAGAAAATCAAGTTATTTAAATAAAATATAATTGAAATTGAAAGGAGAGAAAATTAGGGCTATAGATTCTGGGTAAACTTCAAATAATTCTAATTTTTCAACATTTTATCTCTTTATTTCAATTGTTGGGTCTATTTCACACATTGATGTAACAAGGAGATAATGAAGATAATGACAGACCTCATTACTTAGAATCATATGGGAATTAAGACAAATACATTTTCATTTTGGTATCTCATTTACGAAATTTCACTTCATAACAATATAAGAAGTTATAAAGGGGAAGTTAGATATGAAACCTAGGTTTTCGTTGTCTAATCTCAAATTTCTGTTAGTACAAGATATGGGACTTGAAGCTGTCTAGTAATTATTTCTTTAATTTACAGTTTAAAATCGCTATTGATAGAAATAAATTCTAAAGAAAATTTTAATATACCATCATACAGCGTCATCTCCAACATGCATAGCTGCTACAAATGCTGTAAAAACAAAGTTGTATTGCTGTAGATTACTATTCGAAAATTCCAAGACCATCGTTTAATCTTTTATCTTAAAAAGCATTTGGATGAGGAATTATCTGTCTATTTAAAGATTCCAAAGTTAGAATTTTTAATGAAGAAAGTCATAAATTTCAATTATTTGGCTATGACAGATTCCAGGCTTATAATTTTTTATTGCAAAACATTGTCATAAATTTCAATTATCTGTCTATTACCGATTACAGACTTAGAATTTTTATTGCAAAAATTAGTCATAGATTTCAGTCAGCTCAAAAATTATTTTTAAAACAATATTAACCTGCTAAGAATAATCGCACTCCTGTTCATTTGCTTTTAAAGACTTTTCTGAAGAAAAAATATTATGAGATACCATTAAAAATTTTATAAATACTTTTGTTAAGAAAATTAAGCTCATATACAAAATGAATCATTGTTTTCAGAAAAAATTTTTTACTTCAATTTTTGAATAAATTCCAAAAATTATAAAAATAATTGTTACTTATTATTTTGTCAAACAAAATTTCTGAGTAAATGTTATTTTACAAAAAAAAAAAAAAAAAAAAAAATTACAAATCTTGCTTCTTGATATTTTCGCTATCACATGAATTACTGTTTATCTTGAACATATTTTCTATGATAATATTTTTCTTCGCTTTTATATGTAAGTTGAAAAATGCTATGCGCTCATAATTATATTTAGAAGCTCCTATAATAACCATTTTACAAAAAACATGAAAACATGAAATAGATAATAAATTTGATAAATGAAATAGCTTTTACTCTTATAACATCTTCAAACACATTCCAAGGTATTCATTTTTTAAGCATTTTATCAAAAATAAGCTTTTATCTCATCCTCTTTAGATATTTTTTTTTTGTAAACATTAAGACATTAATCTATATTTAGAAATCAACGTCTGCAATCATTCGAAAGCTTAATTCGAAAAAACTTAGATCGGAAATTTATTTTATGAACATAATCAAAAAATAAATATGATTTTTAATAGAACATAATTTCTTATATAAACAAGTTAACGTCTCCAACCAACAAAACAAAACAAACGCATTTGATTTTTACTGCATGGAAATATTTTTGTAATTTTTTAGAAAATAAAAATGTTATTCATTTTGTATAATTTATTATGACACAAATGATCCCACTAATAAAAATTATAAAATTGTAACCAGAAAAAGGAAAAAAAAAAGAAAGAAAGAAATTTTATTATAAAAACATTTTTAAAGAATTTAAATTATTTTATCTATTTATGATACATTGAAACTATTCTTTTTGATTCACTGAAACAGGCTCTTATTAAATGAAAACTGCATTTTCGTTCAAAACTAGACATTTTAATACGCTGGGAGTTCTGGATATTTTATATTAGACAGCAGTTTTCATCAAATGGTTCATTTTTAATGTTTAAATGATACTAGCAATACCCGCACAGCGTTGTCCGCGGCATAATATCCAAGAGGAAAAATTAGCTTTAAACTTAAGGTTATATTTCCTTTTTTGGGAGGTATAACGAGTTTCGAATCGCTGTTTAAAATCAGTCGTAAAGAAAGTAATGTATCGCAAATGCATACCACAGATCTTACTATTTGCGCATACGCAGTTTGAGGTTTTCCCATATGCGCCAGATAAGTGTACATCACAGATACTGCTGTTTTACGCATACGCGAATCGTAGTAGGAAAATAATTAAAATAGCACTTATAAAACTCCTTAGTTTTATTTTGATATGACCAATATACTAAAACCTTCCTTAATAAATGCCTTACAAAATGGTACAAATATCTCCAATATCAGTCAATTTTTGGGGGCATAATGAGTTTTGAATCGCTGTTTAGGACCAGATGTAAACAAAGAAATGTATCGCATATGCATCCCACAGCTCTTGCTATTTGTGCATGCGCAGTTTGAGGTTTTCACACCTGCGCGGATAAATGCAAAGCACAGATACTGCTGTTTTACGCATGCGCGAATCATGGTAGGAAAATAATTAAAATCGCAATATAAAACCCCTTTTTTTATTTTTATATGATTTCAATATACTAAAACTTTCCCCAATGAATGCCCTAGAAAATAGTAAAAATATTTCCAACTATCATTTAAGTATTTCTCGAGTTTTTTCCTTTCAAATATACAGATGCTTTCAGGAGACTTCATTTTATACTGTGTATAGATTATATCCAAACTCACTGCAGAAAACTAGTTTCAAGGGAAATTATGAGTTGCTGTAATGCCATTGTCACTACTTTATATCATTGTCCACAATACAAAATATCGTACATAAACAATTTTATTCGTTTTGATATCCATTAATCGGTATCATTCATGTCGCCAAATAATGCCAAGTCGATAATACAAGAAAAAAGTTGGCAATAGCACATTGACATTCGGTGGCGATATAGAGTATATTTCTGATATGCGATTATATTCACTGTGAATGGTGATCGCTTTCTTTAATGCACGTTTTATTGGTCAAATAATAAGATGTATTTAAATATAAATCAAAGAATAAAATTGAGATCTTAAGCATGAGATTAAATTTTGGGAATTTAATTTGAGCATTCTACTGTTATACATGTCGATCGTTTGTAATATTAATATGCGTATAATATTCCTTTGATGGAAAGCGGAATTAAAATTGCTTATTTTCTTAAAATTATTGAAGGCAACAATTAAAAAAGATATTCTGAAGACTGAATGCAATCTGTACTATACGCATATAATCCATTCATAATTTGAAATGTGATGATGTTTTACAATGTAATCTTCAAGTAACTTTGCTATTTAATCTAATATAATGTTATCTTATTGATTTTTACAATCTCATCTATTACTATCTGAAGCAATGCTCTTAAAATATAAATCTTAATATATATAATTTAAAATACTTCTCTTAACCTGATTTCGGCAAAATACGAAAGGAAGGCTATATCTAATTTATGGATTCTAATCTAATCTAATGGAATGTCATTTTATTTAATCTATTGATAAATCTAATCTAAAGCATTTGTACTATCTAATCTAATTTATATGGTCTGATATAAATATATTTAACATTAAACATAAAAGAAGTTGTAAATAGAAGTTTCATTCATTTCAACAAGTCTTGTAGAAACAAAGGTGTGTAGCTGCGAAAGGGTTTGTTTACATGAATTTTGAGGGTCTCAAAACATTAACAGCTAATGTATGAAATAGAATTTTGGCATACAAATGGGTCAAATGATCCTATCCTTAGGTAATTCACTATACTTGTTTTATGAGACAAAATATAAGTGCAAAGCATGTAGAAGTGATTTCATGAATACGAATTCTGAAATCTTAAATGTTTGATATAATTTTCATAATAATGAATTTTTAACAAAATTTCCCGATCATATCACTGCACTTTTTTTATTGTCAAGGAAAATATAAAATATTATTGTAGAATTCTCAAAATGTAAATTAATTTTCTCGGCTTAATTATTTTGGAGAGAGTAAATAGACAATTTATAATGGCGTTAGAATGAAACTGTATATTTTTTGTGATTTTAATAACAAGTGACGGCCAACGTCCTGGCATATGGGTAGTGCGACATCCCCGTGACCTGGACGTCCCGGTTCGGGCATGGTTGTTCTTCTTTGTTCAATTTGTGAGGTGTGTGAATGCGCCCCCCTGAAAAAGGGGGTTGCGCAAGCGAATGTGACGCTTGAAGTAGCTAAGTCGTACTATTTTCCCTAGTTTGCGCCATTGAAAAAGCAAGAGACGCTCACTAGGCTTAAATTGCTGACAGATAACTGTCAGTAGGCTTGTAAAGTGCCATAAGTCACAACACAACACATAACAAGTGCCGTTTAAAAAAACTTTTTTAATGTGGCGAGTAATTCTTTTTTTCGTTTCACATACTACTTACAAATAATATATGAAATTTCTATTAGATAACGAAGTAATGCTGCGTAAAACTTTTGAGATACTTGGATTTGAAATTCTTAAATAAAAACGATTTTAAACCGACATATAAGAAAAAATTTCAATTTGATTTCTGAAAAATAATCTTATAAAAAAACTAATTAAGTTTGGAAAATAATTTTTTTTCATATTATTTCATTTTTTTAAAAAATATTATAAACATCTGTGAAACATCTGTTTTTAATATTTTAATTTTAAAATTTTAATTATTTTCCTAAGACATATTCAAGTAATTTTTCTTTAATTTAAAAATATTAAAATCGATAACATTGAGGCTATTATCAAAATCTTTTTTTAATGTATTGTAAGTACTTGGAAATTCTTCAAATGAAAAAAGAACCAAATTTTTACTCAATATTATTCAAGCATTTCATAAAATGAGTATTATAATTTAAAAAAATCTGAACGTTTTTTAAATTGAAAGATTATTTTGGTTTGGAATTTTCTCAATGTTTGAAGACAACTGAAATTTATGATTTAAAAATAGAAACATAAATTAGACTAAAACACATACTTTAAAAATGTATCAAATTTGAAATAACACGCATTATTATTTTTTATTCATTCCATTAAAAATCATATTTTTTTAAAAGGATGTATAATATAAAATATTGCGGGACATATTATGAAGTACTATACTTAAAAAAATAAACAATGTTAAAGAATTTCTAAGCTTTAAAAATCTTATGACTAAATTAAATAATATGCTTTTTAAAGCCAGTAAAATCATTTTACATTATTTGAAAAGTCATGGGCAGCGTTTTGTGATTCGCAAATAAAACTGAACTAGTTCATTTAATAATAAATTAATGAAATTTCTACAAATTTGTTTAATTTTGATTTTTTTTTTGTCGCCATTTGCATAAATCGATGAAAATGAGTTTCTTGAATACAGAAAAAAATAGCAAAAAGATTAATTTTGAACAAAATGTTAACAATATTTAATCATTAAAAATAAATAAATTTCAATTAAAATTTTAATGATAAAAATGTGTCAAAATATTAAAAAGTAAATTATTTTATTACTCAATTAATAAACAAGTCAGAATTAAATTGAAACGACCAAACATCTAAATGATAGAAATGTGAATCGTTTCCTACAATAGTATTAAGCTTATAATGAAGCTTATAACCAAATAAAAAAATAGCCAATTCTTACACACTCACTACTCACTTCAAAATCTCCCTAATTCGCTTGTATCAGAAATTATTCCATTCGACAGAAAATATATGACAAAATATGAAAATAAGTTTCTTGAATATAGGAAAAATATTTAAAAGATTAATTTAAAAAAAGTTAAGGATATTACATTATTAAAAATAGATAAATTTTAATCGTCTAATTAAGATTTTGAGGATAAAAATCAATCAAAATTTTAAAAAGCAAATCATTTTATTAAATATTTTTTAAGAAAATTGGATTTAAATTAAAAGGGCCAAAAAAATCTAAATGACAAAAATCTGAATCAATTTCCACAATAGTATTAAATTTATTATAAATCTGATGACGAAACAAAAAAAATAACATTTCATTCTTATTCAAAATCTTAGTAATATGCTTCTAAAGGAAATAATTCTATTAACAGTAAATATCCGTGTTACATATGGAGACGGTCCCTCACGCGAAATTATTGTTAAACTTGACGAAAGCCAAACAAAATCATTCCGGTTGACGGGCTGTTTATGTTAAAAAAAAACCGAACTTCTATTAGGACGGAGGGGCAATCTTGCCATTTCATTGGAGGAGACGATTATGCATGGGCGGCAGACTCATAATTTTCGCGTTCTGTTAAAGAAAGAATCGTCAGCGACCACTATATCGGACGAGAAATGTGCTTGGTCAGTGTAGCAGTCGCCATACTGTTATCACTTCACTTTTGTTTAGTTCCGGCGCTGCCCGATGAAAGAGAAACGAGCGTGTTTCATGATAAAGTGAACAATTTCCTGTTAAAAGAGCAAGAGTTGTTTCAGCGTTTAGGCATTTGCAGATCGGAAAACCAGTCTATTGCAGTCTGTGATATTGGCGATACACAAGCGGCGCGAAATTTAACCGAACTTCAGCGATCTTCTTGCCAGTGTGATGACCAGTGCTTTTTATATCAGGATTGCTGCATCAATAAGGTTCCGACTTACTCTTTTAAAAGTCCGTCTTTGTCCTGCAGACAGATCAGAGGGGAAGATGAACCCTGGATACACATTTATGTTTACCAACAGTGCCCTACAGAATGGACGGATGAGTTTGTTAAAGAAATGTGTGAAACTGAAGCAGTCGTACGAGACCAGATGGGATTACCTTACGATCATCTTCAAGATCTGCCGGTTAAAAGTGAATCAACTGGTCGGTTTTATCGAAATATTTACTGTGCCATCTGCAATGATGATACCTGGATCGTGAAATGGAAGACTTATTTTTATTGTAATGGGGATTCTCAACGTCCTGAAAATAGTTTAATGGACGAACCTGATTTCAGCAATGCATATTATTCTCCACATACAAAGAATTTCCGTAAAGTAAGAATTGGTGATAAGCTAAAGAACTGCGTGATCGTGGTTAAAGATTTCGAGTTATCTAAACTTTTGTTCGACTATGGGGCGAGACTTTGCAAGCGTACAATTTCCAGCTGTCCAGTTGGAACTAGTGAAGAAACTAGCGGTAAATGCAATTCCTATACATCGTATGTCTACATAAACGGAATTGGAATTTACAGAAATTTTCATTGTGCTTTGTGTAATGGAATACCTGTATCTGATATAATTTGTAATGATCCTTTTTACCCTCCACTTCACAGTGCCCCACCTTGGGCGGGATCGGGCAGATCTGCATTGACTATGCTTTTTGATTTCAATTTTGCTGGGGGATTGAAAGAAGTTGGTCGCCTGAGTCCTTGCCTTATCCAGGAGGGTCAAGTATGGGATCCTATTTTCAGGAAATGTCAGAATTTCACTTGTGGCTCATTATACAAGAAAGAAGGATCGAAATGTGTTCCTTTGGATATTTCAAAAGCAAAAGGTTTGAAGGATAGTTGTCCCAAAATAATTCTGGCCAAAGAAAACTTTAATCTCCAAACTGATGGAAGTGTCTTCATTAATATAACAGGAAGACATCTGTCGGAGGATGAATATGAAGTACATAAAAAAGAAGGCAAGGAGATAGTTGAAATAGTTATCTGTGCTGATGAAGTACATTTGTTACCATATTCGATTGTACATTCTTGGGTATCACTTATTGTGTTAATAATATCCATTATCTGTTTAATTCTTCACTTGACTGTCTATGGACTTCTTGAGAAATTAAGAAACAGGCCAGGTAAAATTCTTATGTCTTTAGCAGTATCTTTACTTTGTGGGCATCTTTTTTTGCTGTTAGGTCCAAATTTCAGAGACATTAATTGGATGTGTTACACTAATGGCGTGATGATACATTTTGGATACATAGCTGCATTTTCATGGATGAGCGTTATGGCCTATGATATTCATGAGACATTTACTGTCACGCAAACTAACAATTCCAAAAAATCAAAACTCTTCCAGAAATATTCTTTATATGCATGGATATTTCCACTTTCATTGATCGCTCTGAGCATAACAATGGATCAAACTTTGCCAATTAAAAGTGATTTTCGCCCAAAGTATGCTGAATTTATCTGCTGGTTGAACAGCAGAAAGGGATTGCTGCTTTTCTTCGTGCTGCCAGCTACATGTCTTCTTATTGCAAATATCATTCTTTTTTCCATAACTGCTTTTCATATTAGGAAAGTTTCGAGGCAAACCAGAATGGTGAATAACTTCTCAGACAAAGTAAGGTACTTCTTGTATTTAAAATTGTCAGTTGTACTAGGTTTAACATGGATCCTTGGATTAGTTGCTGGACTGACACGAATGGATGTATTCTGGTATCCATTTATTATCCTAAATGGTTTGCAAGGTGCTCTAATATTCATCGCATTTACTATTAAAAGGAATATTTTGCATATGCTTGCTGTCAAACTTAAAATTCGCTCTGATAAGTACAGAATGGGTAAGAGAAGTGGTATAAAAGCCGCCATGTATAGCAGCTTGTCGAATCTTACAACTTTACAAACTTCTGTCAGCAGTCAAATTCCAACCGTTTCAAAGCAACAAGAGATGTTGAAAGCGGTGAGAAAAATAAATCCTGATGAAGCATTGGCTGAAAATAGAACATGAAATCTTTTGGGAATTTTTTAATTATCTACCTCGACAAAATTCCACATTTCATTGAAACTGGTGACATGGCCATTGATTACAGAATCTTATTTATTAAGAAAGGAAAAAAATCTTAATATTTTTTTACCTTATTCTTCTGTATGTGCCTTTGTTTTTATTCACAAAGTCAAAGGATTTCTGATTCCAGGTATTTTTTTACGTGAATAGATTTTTTATGAACGTCTAATAATAGTTATAAATAGTCTTATATCCATTTTGGGATTTACTTTATTTCCACAAAATTCATTAAAAATTTGCATTTTTATATTACAAGAGAGCAAATTTTGTATTAGAAAAGAAATTCAATAGAAAATTTATAATTTTATACAAATAAGAAGAAAAAAAAATGATTGCTTAAAAATTCTTTAATTTTTGAAATAAACTAGAAATTTAACTAGACATAATATTAATCATAATAGTGTTAATTTTTATATTTTATTTTCATAAAGCTTTATTAAAAAGCTTTGTAATTGTTCTACGATTTTATGATGAGAAATTAATTTACTGATAATTTTTGGCACATTTTTAATTTAATCCTACACGATTCATAATAATTTCTATTTTTATATTACAAGTGACAAAATTTAGAATCAGGAAAGAAAGAAAATAGAAAGTTTATTATTTTGTCCAATGGAGAAAACAAATGAAAAATAATGATTGAGTTAAAATTCGTTAAATATAGATTTTCATTAGAAATAAAAAGGAATTTATTTAGAAATGTTATTAATCATAATATTTTGTATTTTATTTTGATTTTTATAAAGCTAATTTATTAAATAATTTCGTAGTTATTCTATGATTTTGAGATGATAAATTTATTTACTGATCATTTTTGGCACAATTTTCATTTAGTGCAGTTATGAAATAGTGCATTTATTCATTTATGTATATATGAAATGTCATTTTTTTTGTAAAATAGTTTTGAATAAATATGACGGAATGTTTAGTTTGTCTGTATATTTTATTAATTAGGAGCCATTGTTTATCTTATCTTTGACATTTTATCTTATCTTTGTCGTTACTTCAAAATATTTCTTAACGTTTTCTATCATATAAAAAGGTTTTTACGTTTTCTTTAATCTGTTGTTGTTTTATAATTAGTCATGTGATTGATAATATAGTGTGGTAAAGTTATATATTTCTTCTATTTAAACTAGATTACATATAAATAAAATTATCTATTCTTATTCACTTACAGTAATTAAAAAAGTAGCATATTAAAATACTCGATATCCATTAATTCTTCACATGATTAAGAAAGTTCATTAGATAAAAAAATTGAAAAGTTAAGCGAAAATTATTTATATTGAAAGATTATATATATATATATATATATATATATATATATATATATATATATATATATATATATATATATATATATATATATATATTGGTATTAGTAAAATATTATATATTTTATTTACATATTTATTAAAATGCATAACATAGTGAAAAAGTAAAGTCGATATATCGCACAATCATTTAGATATGTTCTTGTGTAGACTGCAGTAATTTGTTTAAAGTTGTGAAGAAGAAAAAAAAATGCTAAAATTGCATAATAAAAAAAAAAGCCGATTAATTAAAAAAAAACTTTTTCTATTGTTTTCCTCAATTTATTTTAAAATTCTTCATCAAGTGATTATTTAATGGTTGTGATAATTTAATATTTATTGAGATTGTATTTTACTATGTTTTTTAGTTTCAATATCTTTTTTAATTAAACAGTTTCCTACAAAGTGATTAATATATTACCATATTAGTATCGTATTTGTTTGAATACTAATCAAACCTAACATTTTTCAGAGGTTCTTCTTTTTGTCCTAAGTGAAAATTAGTTAATGTGCATTATACAATATCGTTCGTTATTTTTCTAGTGAATAAATAACTGATAACCAAATAATTCAATTAATACATTAAAAATCATTAACGAGAAACTAGCTTTTTGCCTAAGTCTGCTAACTACTCCACATTTTGTTTGCAATCTGTTACTAAGGAATTTCAGGAGAAAAAAATTTATTTCTGAAAGTATTTATTCGTTTTATTTATTTTTTCTGAAATCATTAATTTATTTTCATAAGAAAATGTATTATGGTTAATTTAAATTCTAAATTACTTTCAAACTAATTGTTTCTTTTTGGTTAACAGCTTATTCATAATTAGTTTACAAAGAAAAATCAAAATTCATTATCTTGTCAAACTTGAATCTATTTGCATTACTTTTGATGGTAAAATCATATTAGTTTTTGATAACTTTTATATATCTTCATCATTATATTGATTGTTATATGTTACTATTTAATTTATGTTTTAATAAATAATTTAATTTTAATGATGATAAAATTAAATTTAATTTTAATGATTTGAATAAAGAAATTTTATTCAAATCTTGAAACCGTTTTCCCTTTGATTTTGAAATTATGCTTTCAAAATCTTTAGAATTCTTAAGATCAATCATGAAATAGTTACTTCATGATTTAACTATTAATTTCTTTATGAAAGAGGAAAGTTTGTCAACTATTTTCACAGATTCATTATCACTTAAACTATTTTCTAAAATTCATATCCATCTAACTATTTTGCAAGATCAATTAATTTATTCAATTTTGAAATAATGTCTGCATGCTATATTACGTAATTAAATAAAAATTAATAAGTTGGCAACTTGTGATCGATTAAGTCTGATAGTTACTTTGTAAAGTAGTTAGCAATTTATTAATATAAAGAAATATCATTTACAACATTTAAGAGATCTTAAAGCCAATATGATTGCATATTCTATGTTTGTTGCCGAAATAATATCTGCGTTTTCATTATTTCGTTATCATGCTAAATAAAAATAGCTAACGAATATACTGGTTACCAAAGGCGGCTAGTTATTTCATTATTCAATAGTCTGGAAAAAAATTCTATGCCAGATCTCTATATTTTCAAAGCTTGTAAACAATTTCCTAAGACCCTTTCCATTCTGATATATTCACTCGAAGAGTTTCAATTTTAACACATTAAACATACTTAGTATAAATTTAATAAATCTTCAATGCTCCTCGAGGAATTAATGATGAATGCGTTAATTATTGATCATTAACGGTAAATAGTTTCATAGCAGACATCGAATATTCACCTTCGCTGCATTAATTATGTTTGAAAATTTGGGAAAAGTTATTAAGGAAGTGAAACATTAAACAATAAATACTTAAAAGCAGTGAACTGGAGTTTACTCTAATGATAGCAGATATCGAATTTTGATAAGAATGTTTCAATGCTTTCTGCGATTACATTAAAAAGCAGAACGAGCTGCCTGCTAAAGGATATTAATAATTTATATTCGAGTGTCTCTTAAGGTTTAGTCGATGAATTTTAGACTATTAATAACTTTTAATAAAACTTATTGAGAAACGATGATTTAATTAATCAACAAACTTCATCAGCAAAAAATTTTAAATGCTTGTAATATAATAAATAAATAAAGTGTTGAGAGAGCATACATAATTCTTTGGTTTGTATAATATTTTATCCCTTCTTGTTTATTATTTTTTTAAATTTAGTATTAAACAAATTTAATCACAAATACTTACATATATTATTTATCACCTGCCTTTAATAGTTGAATTAAAGTTTCCTTTAAATTATTACTAAATAAATAAAGTTTTAAGAGTTCATACATCATTTTCCGTTTTGTAATATTTTATCCCTACTTATTTATTTTTTCTTAATTTAGTATTGAAAAAAATTAATCACAAATACTTACATATATTATTTATCACCTGCCTTTAATAGTTGAATTAAAGTTTCCTTTAAACTATTACTAAATAAATAAAGTTTTAAGAGTTCATACATCATTTTCCGTTTTGTAATATTTTATCCCTACTTATTTATTATTTCTTAATTTAGTATTGAAAAAAATTAATCACAAATACTTACATATATTATTTATCACCTGCCTTTAATAGTTGAATTAAAGTTTCCTTTAAACTATTACTAAATAAATAAAGTTTTAAGAGTTCATACATCATTTTCCGTTTTGTAATATTTTATCCCTACTTATTTATTATTTCTTAATTTAGTATTGAAAAAAATTAATCACAAATACTTACATATATTATTTATCACCTGCCTTTAATAGTTGAATTAAAGTTTCCTTTAAACTATTACTAAATAAATAAAGTTTTAAGAGTTCATACATCATTTTCCGTTTTGTAATATTTTATCCCTACTTATTTATTATTTCTTAATTTAGTATTGAAAAAAATTAATCACAAATACTTACATATATTATTTATCACCTGCCTTTAATAGTTGAATTAAAGTTTCCTTTAAACTATTACTAAATAAATAAAGTTTTAAGAGTTCATACATCATTTTCCGTTTTGTAATATTTTATCCCTACTTATTTATTATTTCTTAATTTAGTATTGAAAAAAATTAATCACAAATACTTACATATATTATTTATCACCTGCCTTTAATAGTTGAATTAAAGTTTCCTTTAAACTATTACTAAATAAATAAAGTTTTAAGAGTTCATACATCATTTTCCGTTTTGTAATATTTTATCCCTACTTATTTATTATTTCTTAATTTAGTATTGAAAAAAATTAATCACAAATACTTACATATATTATTTATCACCTGCCTTTAATAGTTGAATTAAAGTTTCCTTTAAACTATTACTAAATAAATAAAGTTTTAAGAGTTCATACATCATTTTCCGTTTTGTAATATTTTATCCCTACTTATTTATTATTTCTTAATTTAGTATTAAAGAAATTTAATCACAAATACTTACATATATTATTTATCACCTGCCTTTAATAGTTGAATTAAAGTTTCCTTTGAACTATTACTAAATAAAGTGTAATTTCTAACTAAGTAATTTCATAATTAAAAAGTGATAATTTGAATGAATTAGTATTAAAGAAATTTAATCACAAATACTTGCATAAATTATTTATCACCTGCCTTTAATAGTTGAATTATAGTTTCCTTTAAACTATTATTAAATAAAGTGTAATTTCTAACTAAGTAATTTCATAATTAAAAAGTGATAATTTGAATGAATTCTAATTAAATTGTATTTAGATTCCCTTTTTTGTTCTACTGACAGTGTTCCTTAAAGGATGAAAAAAACCCTCTTCAGAGCAACTACATACTTAAAAGGAAATTTAATTATAAAAATAGTACTTCGAGATTCATCACAATTATACTAACTTTTAAGTTTATCATCATTAATACTTTTTATAGAAATATTCATATCTTTACAAAAATCGTTTGATTTTATCCTTTTTCTTTCTAATATTTGTAATAAAAATCATATAATTTCGTATAATTCGATTCATATAATTTCGCTGTTCCTCAATGATCTGTTTAAAGGATATCATAATTATTATAGTTCATCTGATTTTTATTCAAAAAATTAAAAAAAAATTCTTGAATATCTCAACTTATTTAAATAAATTTATCAATGTTTTCTGAATGACTTATTGTTTTTCCAAAATAAAGTTGTTGTTTTTTTAAAAATTTAATCTGCCATCGTAAATTTCAAGTTATCATGTGAGAACATTATTTTTTCCCAGTCATGTGGTATCAATCTGTCAGAAAAGATCATGTTCCCACGTGACTCACATGAAAAATTGAACATTTAAAAAATTATATATATAACTTTTGATACCTCCCCTCGTTGTTTCGTGTTCATTCCCATTTTTTTCACTGTGTTTTTACCAGCGATAACTTCATATAACCCTGCCCTTTATTGGCCAGACGGGAGAATTGGATACATAGCAGACTTTCGCACCAAGTTGTAACTTTTGTCGGTGATAAGTCACCAAATGTGACAACCTTCTTTATCATTTTCTAACAATCCTAAAAGCGGAAAATAGGGGCCCCAAATCGATAAATCGCCCATTTTCTGCTCGTGCATTTTGTGGCTTCAAAAACCTGAAACCAAAGCAGCATCAAGTTCTCACTCGAAAATTATTATAAACTTTGAATATTAAATTACTTTAAAGTATAAGCATTTTAAAAAAAAGAAATTCTGTGAAAAATTATTTAATATTTCAAATTGGAATGATACTGACTGCAGAGAGTTTTATAATTTTTTTTGTTTTGTTTTTACAATTCATTTTGTAAGAAAATCAAACAGCAATAACAAAATACCCAAAAAACTGAGTAAAAATTTTAAATTTGATAAAAATTTCCATATTTAAAAACAAATATTACCATTTCAGAATGAAATTAAACATGCTTCAGTGGATTACAGTAAATATGAACGTTTAACAAAACAACTTCAATAGATATCTAATCAATCCGAACTAATAAGAAACTTGAGCCATTTTCCGAAACAGTTATCTAATAATAATAAATCGAACAATTCCAAGATCAATCCCGGGAAATACTGATATGAAAGCTCCAATCTTTCATCACACCTGGCACATTTATCTAAAACATCGTTTATAAGAAGTGAAAAAACGTCCTTTCTTCTTAGATATTTATTATTTCTCATGAAAAAAAGAGCATTTGTGGAACTTCGTCAGCAGATCGAATGCGTTGATGGAAGTCCTTGAAACCCATTAAGAAAGTACACAATGGAAGCGATCGATTCACTCGTAATTCGATTTTATATCATTAAATTACTATCTTTGACATATAGTGACCAACATTTCGGTGTTTCTGCCGACTTTATAAAGGGTATTTGATTCTTTAAAATGGGGAGATATTTTTTTCAGAGATCAAATTCAAGAAGTTTGTTTTACTGAAAATATCTGATTTCGAGTAGACCTTGAAGTTAATGTTTTTATATAAACTTTAATTATTTTTTTTATTTGTGTCAAACTTCTTACATGATACGCCAAATCTTTTTTCTGAAATCATAGAACCTATGGCGCTGCTTTTTTCAAAAAAAAAATGTACAATTTCTGTCGGACTGAAATATGATAGTTTGAAAAGAGAATGGAACTGGACAAAGTTTTTAGTTAAGAAAGTAAAGTAAAAGTTAAATAAAATAAGAAAAATTTTAAGTAAAAAATAAAAAAAAGCCCAATAAATTGGAAAGTTCTGAAAGTAGGGCTCAACACAGTTCAAAATTTAAAAATCGGAAGTGTGGGGTTTAAGCTATATTTCTCAAAACCACGTAAATGAATTTAATAATAATAATAATAATAGTATCATAAAAACCGTATATGGTCATATAATAAATTATTATTAGAAGTCTTATTTTGAATAAAATTCATTTTGGTTATGTATATATGTTCTGCTCTTTTTTTTAACAACTCGGTCAAATTCATTCACACTTATTATTTAAGACTATAAAAACTATTGTCCATCTTTCTAATGTTGATTAAATAATCAATTTATTAGAAATTAACAAAATTACAATGTTTTTACCGTAATTTCGGACCAAAGTATTCCATAAGAAATAGTTTTATAATGTCTTACCATTCCAAATATTATCTTTTTAATGACAAATTTTTCTTTACATGAGACTAGTTTAATTTTTCATTCAATTTTTATTACTTCATCAAAATTTAATAAATAATTGAATAAATGGCAGACGATTTAAAAGTAAGAACAATTCAGTATACCCCGTAAATAAGAAAGAGATTTTGCCTTCTTAAAAACTAGCACATTAAATTGAAACAAAAGTATGCCATTTTCATTAGGAGTTAGAATTCAGTAACAGGAATAAGTGTACTTGACATAAAATTCACGTTATTCGTGACATTGAATCACATTATTATTAAATTTTTAAAAAATCCTTAAAATATCTACATTATTATCTTAAAAACATTATAGGATAAAAGCTACATTTGAATAAGTATTGCCAGACATTAGAAGAAGAAGAAGAAGAGAAAAAAAAACGTACCAAATTAAATTCCCTTTTTTATGCTTTAAGTAGACTATAGTCAAACCTTACAAAAAAAAGTGAAAATTAAAACTCATATTTAGAATCAGAGAGAGTAGTCTCCATGAAACTTTCTCGCATGCTCTTTAACAATGGTATTATACCAGAGTGTGCTTCACATGGCACTGGCTTAAAATAATTACGAAATATTAACTTTTGGTGTACAGTTAGCATTTTTCTTGAACCTGTCAGGTGGTCCTTGACGAGAATTTTGGCAATTAATCCCCGATATGGGTTAATATTATCCAAAAATCAAATTTGTGCTTTATACTTGTTTCTTTCATCCGATTGAAACAAACACTTGATACAAAACTACTCGTGTAATCACAAAATCTCCAACCAAATTTGATATATTTAAGTCAATGAATTTTTGATTTATAGCTTTTACATGTTTCTGAAAGTGCAGACCGACAGACAATCAACCTGTAGTTGGATTCGTCACAAAATTAATTTGATAGGTGCCTGCACTATCGATGTTAAATTTGTATAACGAATTTTATTTGTCTAATTTACCTCGTTTTGTAGTTATCGTGTTAAGTTATATTCGAATAGCCGGACAGAAAGACTTCCTCTGAATGAATTTTGCTCAAACTTTGACAGAAATCTGCCAATTTGGTTTAAAGACCGTATACCAAATTTCATTCTTCTAGATCAAAGCATTTTTGGGTTATCTTTGTCACAGACGGACATTTTTCAGAAACGTTTTACCTTACTGACTTTAAGGTGTACGTACACACTAGAAGATTTTTTAAAAAAAATTAACTTTAAAAATCCAGTTTTTTCACAGTAGGTCATTAATATATGTTTAAACTCATTTCAGTGAGAAAAAATCATATTAGTCTAATTATTAATTAATTAAATAATATTTAATGAGCTAATTAGCCTATTTTTTGAAACATGATATCTTAAATTCTAATTTGTACAGACACACAATTCTAGTTGGAAATGATGTCTAATATTAGTCTTCATGTTGTCTTCCTCAATCAAGTTATAAAAATATATAATTTTTTTAAACATTTTTTTTTATTAACGATGAATCGAAAAAGCGAGATTTTTTTATGTAATTTTAACTTTTAAATAGCTATTAAAATTTTATTTCTATAAATATAACTTTGATTGAGGCACAAAACATCCGCTATTTCATACAGATTATTTTGATATATAAATAACTGTATTTGGTTCATTTCTTGTTGAGTTATGATTGTTTGAATGAAGCAACAGAGTGGAAAAATATCATTCTTCATAAAATGAGTTTAAAAAATACCGCAACTAGAGTTTTTAATGAAAGTACCTCAAGAAAAATAATTATAACTCGAGAAATATTTCGAATATTGGCTGCATCTTGGTATCGTTTGAAAGCTAAAGGAATAGAGAACATTATTAAGCAATAAAAAAATATTCGATATTTTGAACGATTTTCGAAGTTTCAAGTGTATACATACACCTTAATTGAATTGTATTTTAATTTAACTTAATTTTAATTTAAATTTAACTTTATTTTTAAAATAAGCTTTTCTCAACGTGATAACAACATGTTGATAAAGTTAATTTTTTTCCCTGCACATGCTTGTTTACGTTAATTTTAATTTTTATTTTATTAAAATAGATTTTTGGGAAATATGTTTTCAAATATTTAAAAAAATTGATTGAAATAAAAAGAAACATTACACTGCAAAATAATAGGTATCATTTAAAAGATATTATTTTTTTAAATCTTAAGATGATGCAAATTTTTTTTTCAGTAATATTTTAGGAAGTTATCCGTAGAAAAACGTAAAAATCTCGTTAAATTTTCAGTTAATTAAAAATTTGAAAAATCACTCAGAGGTGCATAATCCTACCCTCCATATATGTACGTGGTACTCTAGTTTTTATTTGTTGATTTTTTGTTTCGTAGCTTTACCAGACCATCTATAAATCTGTAAAGCGCCAACACGCAAACACAATAATCTTTTTTGTAAGTTCAAATATACGCACAAAAAAAAATGCTCTGTTGATGGAGTGTAGAGACGTTGAATGAAGATTGCAGCCTTGATCAAAGGATCGTTGAGAAATTCTTTAATCCAGTTTTCACACCATGCTTAACTCGGTGAAAGATTATTTCAGAATAACATGAAGGTTTCTTTAGAAGATTTTTGTTCAGAATCATGGCCATTATGGAAATATTTTGCACTGAACAAAGGTGATTCTTAATACGCATCCAGAAATAAAAAAATAAAAAAATATTTGGTAATGTGTGCATAATTCTTATCAGTTCCCAACGGAAGTTTCTCTCGTTTGGAAAGTGAAACAAAAAAATTGTTAAATCAGCAATTTAAATGAAGTTTTAAGACCAGTCAAAGGCCTCCTCTAAAAGAGAGTCCTTGACCTCACATGAGACAGCCTTTAAAATTTTCTAAAATCTAAAATAATGATGATCAGATAGTATGACCAGGAGATTGTATAAAATATCTAGATTTCTTCATATTTTCAGCAGTATAATTATTGACTCAAATAACATAAAATATAATTCTGTAAGTTATTCAAAGCATTTTTCCAATTGGAATTATATACCTATCTCTAATGGTCTAAAAATTAAGGCTAAAGTTTTCGACCGCGATCCTCTGGACATCCTGCATATTAATATCGTAAAATATTAGCTTCTGAAGAATTTAATCTTAATATAACGTGACGAAATATCCTAATTAGCAGGTTAATTTGATTTTTTTTATTCTTCTATCAAATTTAACCCTCCTACTTTTCCCTCCTAAATATTTAGCGCACCTCGTGTTTAATTTTTGAAAGTGCGATCCTTTTTATTTTTTAAATAAACGAAAGTGATTTATTTTCGAATAACTTAGAAGATAAAAACATTCAGAATAGGAAAACTTTTCTGAAATTGTATTGTTTTCATTTGCAAAGGCACTGAATGCGAGAAGATTTTATATTGACGTGTGTTTAAAATAGTATTTGTATAGCAGTAAAAGAAATATTTTTTAAATTTCTTTTTGTCCGGGAAACCGTTATTTATTTTTTTAAATCAGAGTGACTGGTCTCTGAAAAACTATCTCCCATACTCTCTAATAAATGAATTATCTCAGAGAACGCCTTGCATAGGAACTCGAAAATTAATCTTTACGTGACGAAAAAGTCACGTAAAGGTTACGTTTAAATTATGCGTTTAAAATTATGAAATATAAACCTTTGGCATGAATATAGCATTTTTACTGAATCTGTCATGTCATCTTTTATGAGTTAATTGGTAATTAATCTCTAGCATGCGGTTAATAGTATCTGAAAACAGAATTTATGTTTTACATGTGCTCTTTCTAACCGATTGAAACAAAAATTTGATATATAACTACAATGGAAGTTACGAAATTCTATACGAATTTTGATAAATTTAAGTCATTGAGTCTTTGAGTTGACACGTTTACATGTTTCTGAAAGTACAGAACAACAGAGGTCAATCCTTAATTGGATTTGACTGGAAATTTAGGAGGTATCTAGACTAAGACATTAATTCTGTGTATCAAATTTTATCTATATAGCTTTCTCCGTTTTGTAATTATCGTGTTAAATTATTTTGAACAACCGGACAGATCGACTTCCTGTGGCTGGATGTTGCTCAGCATTTGATAGAAATCTACAAATTTGGTATAAAAACAGTATACCAAATTTCATCTGCCTAGATCATAGTGTTTTGAATTATCTTTGTCAGAGACATGTGGATGGATGGATATTTTCCAAAAATGTAATTTTCGAACTCAGATAGCGTGTGAAACGTGGAGATTCGTCAACATCTCGAGTTCCAATTTTTTGCCGATTTTCTATACTTTTTCTCTACTAAGTACAGTAGACTCCCGATTATCCGCGGGCGGGTTATCCACGCCTGCCGCACTAAGTTTTTTTTCTTTTGCTTCCAAGCAAAGAGAAAATGCTTCCAAAGCAAGAAGCAAACACAAATGACTGATTTCTTCAAAAAGGTGTAGTTTTACAGTTATGCTTTTGTAATTACATAATACATTACAGTATTAAAACAGTACATATGTATTAATTTTTCTGTGTATCCTTGACGCCTCTCGTAAGCACAAAGAACACTTTTCTGTTTTCATTAACAAAATGCATTTTAGGTTAGTTTTGAATGATATACTAAAATATTAAGCGTTAGTTAAACATTTCCTGCTGTTTATTTTATGTTTTATTGTACATAAAACGATTTTTCAGAGTTGGAATGACTGTTTTCTCTTTTCCTATTCCCGTTTTTAGCTTTTTTCGGATTATCCGCGATTTTTGTTATCCACGGAGGCGGCGCCACCCAATTCCGCGGATAATCGGGAGTGAACTGTATACGAGAAAGTAAAAAGTGGATAGTTTCTCAAATTTTCACTTTTTTATTTGCAAATAAAAATTTACTGAGCTAATTAAAAATCGTCCAGGCAAACTGGAACTTGCACTATGCCTTGAAAGTTAAGACAATTAGAAAAAGCAGATACTGATTGATTTCAGGTCCGTGAACTTTCTCTTACATATTTTCGTTCAAAATATAACACGGGAAACTACTTTCACAATCCAATCTAATGCTGTTAAAAAGCAACTCTTTGAAAGAAAATTGATAAGAATGTTGAGTTTGATTGGATCTACTTTATTTCCAACGATGATGTTTACGTTTTGAATATATCTGATAAATTCGGATCTGTAAAGACTCGGTATAACTATACTCCTAGATCATTGGATAAATTTTTAAAAAATGAGTATTTTAGTATCAGTGAAGTTTTAGAGAAAATATTTAATACTGTTACAGAAAAAAATATTTTATTTTCATGAAATACTTGATGACTATACTTTTAGATCTTTGAAAAAAAGAAGTAAGTATTTTAGTATCTCTCAGAGTTTAAAGAAAATATTTAATGTTTTTTTCCACGGAACAATATTTTAATTTCACTAAACACTTGGCAACTATATTCATATATCATAGAATAAATAAAAATTATTTTAGTATCAATGAGATTTTAGAGAAAAAATGAATACTGTTGCATGAAGCAATATTTTAAATTCAGTAAATACTCGGTAGCTATACTCCCACAACATTAGATAAATAAAAAGTGAGTACTTCAGAATAAGCGAGATTTGAGACAAAATATTGTATATTGTTACATGAAATAATATTTTACTTTCAATAAACACTCAGTAACTGTACTCCTACATCAATGAATAAATAAAAAGTAAGTATTTTAGAATAAACGAGGTTTTAGAGAAAACATTAAAAATTGTGACATGAAACAATATTTTAATTTCAATAAATATTCTCTATTACTACATCATTGAATAATCAGTGAGAAGCGGAATACTTAGGTTCAGTGAGTTTTAGAAAAAACATTAAATATTGTTACATGAAATAATATTTTAATTTCAATAAACACTCAGTAACTGTACTCCTACATCAATGAATAAATTTTTAAAAAAAGTGAATATTTTAGAATCAGTGAGGTTTTGGAGAAAACATTAAAAATTGTGACATGAAACAATCTTTTAATTTCCATATAGAATTTGCACCTGCAGAGTCAAGAATTGAAACATCACTACATGATACTAACTACATTCAACCCCCCAACCCAACTCTGACTAGATTCAGACCTATTGTTTCGGCATCATTAAGGTTGGAACTAAGTATAATTCTTAATGGTCATCACTAGCCACGGTGGAACTCCTCCCGTAAAAGGAAGCGCCCTTTCATCAAAATAGAGGTAACTGTATACAATAACTTTAACATATTTATCAAGCAAGCGAGAGTCAACCTCAGTACCGGAAAAGCCAACTAAAGTAAAGAGATCAGATTATCATCGATGTAGAGGGACAGGGGGAATTGCAGCATGGCCATAAATTAATATTTTATGATAAACAGCGTCAGGGACATGATATAAGTATTTCGTCCTTTCATTCATGTTTAAAGAGAAATTTAAACCCAGTAATGTTTTCCCCTAATGTGTCCGAAACGACTGGTTCCAGGGCATCTACACCCCTTTGATCTCTGGTCATTACGCCACTGGAGATTCAAATTAAGTTATGTGATATTCTAGAACTAAGTATACAGGCAAGAATTGGGAGGAGGGGTCTTCGCGAAAAGACGAGGTTCTTCATGAAACAAATAAATTTGAACCTTAATAAATAATTGTTAACTGAGTGATTCAAATTAAACAAGAGATCTTTAGACATTTCTTGTAAAAAAAACTAAGAGATAAGTCATAGCCAAATTTTCTTACGTATTCTTTTAGTCTGTACAAAATTGTTGTTGTTGTTTCTTATGGCACTTGCCATGGACAAGCCCCATGTTACGAAGACAGCAATTTTAAGCCGGTGTGTGTGTGTGTGGGGGGGGGGTGTCTTTTGTTTTTTAAGTAGCGCCAACTAGGGCCAAGAGTACGAATTTGCTACTCAAGCATCACTCATTCGCTTGCACAACCCCTTTTTACAGGAGGGCACATTCACACATCTCACAGATAGAACAACGGAAGAACAACCATGCCCAAACCGGGCTTCGAATCCAGGACGCCCAGATCACGGGGGAGACGCGCTACCCCTATGCCAGGACGCCGGCAGTCTGTGCAAAATAGATTTTAGAAATAAAACAAAACGTAGTTCATGAGTAAAATGGCACTAAAGAGGCTGTAATTTGCACACTTGAAATAAGTCATTAATATAGATCCTTCTACCTAATAATTTTCCATTACACAGTTTTTTTAAGGACTGTTGCATTGACTTTCCAAGATCGAATGCCCTTCGTCAACAACTTTTAATAAAGAAATAGCAATGCTTCTACCACGCTCACTGCAATTTGAAGGTATAAATTTAGTGCCAAGGACATCTTATTGTTACAAACCTTCGGCAAATGATTCCGAATGTTACTTTTGTATTGAAACTTATTCGCAAATCAAGTGAAATGCAGAGAGAAACTGCAGCTGAACAAACAAAAATAAAGGCATTACAAAGGCATGCATGTTTGGGTAGTTTAATAATTTCTTATTATCTCATAAAGAAAGTTGTAGGTAATTTTCAAAAGAAAATAGCTTATTTGCACACAATCCATTTTTCTTCGTTTGGCCAAAATATGAATTAAGTATTATTTATTTATGTTTTTAGAAGTCATCGAAACTGTGTACTTGTGAGAGTATATGCACAAACTTTGATTCATATTCAGAATATAATTTTTTTCACAGGAAGTGTCTTAGTTCTTCCTTTTCGATTTGGATCTTTCTAAAATTAATTATTAAGCCAAAAGAGTGATCTCCTAGAAACTTTATTCTCCATTAAAGAAAAAAAGAAAAGTTTCTTTATTCTCCAATAAAGAAACTTTATTCTCCAATTAAATATTCTCCAATAAAGGTCTTAACACACATAAAAGTATAGATCCTGATTAAGAACAGTGAATACTATGATGGAATTGGCAGAAATTATTAACGAAATATAGATCCTTGGCGTCAATCTAACATTTTTATGGAATTTATCTAGCAAATATATATTTTGGATGCCTTTTATTCGATGGATTGTTACCAAATTTGACAGGTACTACAATTTTAGGAACAAAATCGCATACCAAATTTCATTGATTTAAGTCAATGCGCTTACATGCATGCGGAAATACAGACCGACAGACGGTCCATCCTTTGAAAGATTTGGTTCAAAATTGGATCGGAATTTGCATTTTAGATGCTAAATTTTAGTCTAATTTTATTTATGTAGCTTTTTACATTTTGAAGTTATAAAGTTCACTTGCGTTTGAAGTAATAGAGAGACAGACTTCGTTTTAATGGATTTCGTTCAAAGTTTGACAGAAATCTGCAAATTTTGTTTTGTCTATGTACCTAATTTCACCCATCAAATTGTCGCGTTCGCAATTAGATAAATATAAGACTAAACATTTCTTTTTGGAATATAGGGAGGTCAGAAATGTGGAGATTCGATAAAATTTCGAGTTCACGTTTTTAGACATTTACAATACTCTCTCTATATTACGTATACAAGAAAGTAAAAATCCAATAAAATTGATTAAAGATGTAGATATAGAGTAAGAAACATTAATAATACATTTCATTGTTTCTTATAATTCTTTTCTTTCAAGTTTTTTATTAATACAAAAGCTGAAAAAAAAGTGATTTAAAAATAAAATTTTGCTGATTTGTTTTAAAACGTTTTGTTTCTATTTAAGAAACGTAAAAATTAGAAATGTTTAGTTGAAATATGGGACAATCTGATTAAAACACACGAAATTTTCTCCCGCTTTCCATAATGTCTTTATTTTTGTTATATATTGTAGTTTCTTAAATGTATTAAAATGACAATATAATAAAAATATTACTTTTTCTGTGCCTAAAGATAACAATGTTTTCTTCCCAGAAATTTGAAAATTAATTTCCACCATATGTTAGTATTCTAAATACTAAAAAAAAAAATCTATTTCATCACAAAGTCATGGTTAGGTTTAATTTACCACATATTTTGTGCTCTAAATTCAACCATTTGATGTCTGAAAAAATCTATTAATGAAATAAATCACAATATAATTCAGTTTAAGGTGTACGTACACACTTGAAGATATTTTTTTTAAATTTTAACTTTAAAAATCCAGTTTCTTCACAGAATGTTATTAATATATGTTTAAACTCATTTCAGTGAGAAAAAACCATATTATACTAATTATTAATTAATTAAATAATATTTAATGAGCAAATTAGCATATTTTTGGAAACATGATATCTTAAATTCTAATTTGTACAGACACACAATTCTAGTTGTAAATGATGCCTAATATTAGTCTTCATGTTGTCTACCTCAAACAAGTTATAAAAATGTATAGTTTTTTTTAAACAATTTTTTCATCAACTATGAATAGAAAAGGCGAGATTTTTTCTGTAATTTTACTTTTTAAACAGCTATTAAAAATGTATTTCTATAAATATAACTTTGATTGAGGCACAAAACATCCGCTATTTCATACAGATAATTTTGATATATAAATACCATTATTTGGTTAATTTATTGTTGAGTTATGATTGTTTGAATGAAGTAACATAGTGGAAAAATAGCATTCTTCATAAAATGAGTTTTAAAAACACCGTAACTAGAGTTTTTAATGAAAGCACCTGAAGAAAAATAATTATAACTTGAGGCATATTTCGAATATTGACAACATCTTGGTATTGTTTGAAAGCTAAGGGACCAGAGAACTTTATTAAGCAATTAAAAAAATATTCGATATTTTGAACGATTTTCGAAGTTTCAAGTGTGTACATACACCTTAAGCATTGTTACATCGTAGAAATTGAAACAAGTGTTATGAAATACACCCATATCATTTCCATGAAAATTGACTTAGCTTTTATTTTCTTTCCAACAGTTTTTATATAATTTCAGCATCGAATTTGAATTTTTTAATAATTACATCGTGAAAACGAAACAATACAAAAACTAAAATAAGTAAATTTTCTAGCAATAATGTATATGTTTAGAAAAGGCATTTTTTGAGTTTAAATCATACAGATTTGAAACATCATTTCAGAGATATTTTTCTGAAATTTTTTCTCCAGTATATCTTTTCTTATTATAAGAATATGAATTACTTTTTTCAAAAAAAATAATTAATGAAATAACAATATTTTTATATTAAGTGTTTTCTTCGTTGCAATAATTTATTTTTCAAAATTTTAAATAATACAAAATCATGAAATCCACTATAAGTTAGGGCCACTAATACGAAATAACATTTAACTAAAATTGGTTAATTTAATTTTAAATTCTGATAGATGTAAAATTGTGTATTATCATAGAAAATGCACAGTATTAGAAATTTCAAAACTCTAGTACACCTGAAAAGAAATAAAAAAAGTGATAAGGAAAATTCTTTTTTTTTAAGTATCAAACAAGCGAAGTTGAAAAAAAGAAGTATTTTAAAGGCTTACTTATTTTCAACATTTTCTAGTTTTTAGCCTTTAATGCTATTTATAATTCATTATCAAGAAAACTTACAATCAATTTTCTCAAATTCAAGTCAATACCAAGTCATTTTTCTGTTAAAATCATCTTATTTTATACCTAAGCAATATTTATTTGTATTGAAGATAGTGGTTCAAGAATCCAAGTACTCCAACGAATATTCAATTTTTATCGAAATTGTCGGAATTCATACCAGATGGCGCCTCTCAATTAGAATTAAAATTAATTAAACAGCAAATTAAGTTTTGGAAATATTAAATATTCAATTAGAAATAATCAACTTTATAGAATTTCAAAACCTTAATATATTGGGAAAAAAGGAACAATATAAAATATTGCTTGAAAAGCTTTTAAAGACAATAATAAGTAAGAAGTTCTTAAAAAATATAGAAGTAAAGAAATTCAAGTATCAAATTACATTTGTTGAAGAAAATATGAAATGACTCACTAAATAAAAGACGTGCCGAGTTAGCGTAGACAGTGATGGGTATTGTGGCAATTCTATTTCCTAGTTTAATAATTTCATTTTCTGTTTTTCTGCTTAGTTAGACCGCGATTTCTGCTTCTCTTTTTAACCACAAATAAGTAATAAAATTATTCCAGGAATCAAATAATTCTTATTTCCTTACATTGTTTTTAAAATTCCATGTAAAGTGGAAAATAGAAAGCAGACGATAACTTGTCTAATCAATGAATTCATTTCATTTCAGACGCAAAAGATATTTCTCTGAAATAAATTTATTAATGTAAATATTCCAACTGTAGTTACCAGGAAGTTGTTAAAAATTCGTCTGAAGATTCGAAACGCTATAGTTGTTCAAGGACATTAGCTATGAATAGAACTGATGCAATAGTAAATTCCCTTAGTTAAATGTTTTTGTTCAGTTTTAAAACAGTTTGTTGCCATTCAAAAAGAAAAAATAATAAATATTTGATCACAAATATTTACTAATTTTGAAAATTCTTTGAAATATGGTAAAGAGTCAAGATGCTTCATCTGCATTCGATTTTAAAAAATAAGTTAGATTCAATGGATTTCAATCAAGGTTAAAATAGTTCAATCTAAATAATTTAGACACATTATTTTTTTAAAAAAAGAGTAACTGAGTTCATGGATTTTTGAAAAGTATGTTATTGCTAAATATGAAGTAATGATTTAACAGTCAACTAAAAAGAAAAAAAAAGAATGAAGTAATCAATCGCGTTTAGAAAGTTTAGTTATTATCATTCTGTTTAATACTCGGTTTCGTTTGTTAGTTACAAATTTAAGATTAAAGAAAAATAACATGCAAAATAAAGCTTAAGGAAATTAACCCTTTTGGTGCTTTTTCAAATAAGTTACCGCTTTGATATATTAAATTAAGTCTGTTGTTTATTACAAAATAACACTTTTAACTCTATGTAACAACGCAATATATAATAAATATATGTAACTAAAAACACTTTTGCTTAAAAAATACCCATCTGTTTTGTATATAAAAGATAAATTTAAAAAAAACATTTTGATCATTGATTTAAAAAAAAATCGATATTCGTTTATCCGAATTCTGAAAGTCAGGAAACTTGACTTATTATTTAAAATACAGAAAAATTAAATTAGTATTTTATACAATTTAAAATTTCATATCTAAGCTAATTATTTATCCCTTTAATTAATATCTTAAGTATTATCTTGAACGAGATATTAGCAAAGATTCGCTCTTTGAAGAATGCGGATAAAACAAATCGTTTTCATCAATGTGTAAAGAATGTTAGAAACGAATATAGATTGTGTATTATATTATATAATAATGTAACTTAACTGTTATTTCAATGTACGAGTCCTAATTGTTTTTAAATTAAGGATTTTTTTTAAACCTTAACTTAAAACTGACTATATTTATAGGTCGAAATTCTTTTGTAATATTATGTTGTAGTTATTGTTGTTTAGTCATGGCACATTATTGTTTTTCCAGATAACTTCCTAAATGTGATTAAATAAATTTCCTTCATACAATTATGGACCAATAATTTAAAAAACATAATAATTCAATTTTCTGTATTCATCAGTTTTTTAAATATTTCTACAATTTTTAATAAAAATTATCTAAACATCCGTGACTCCAACAGTGTTAACATTTTTCCTATTTTTTTTTATTGATTTTGATTTTTTATTTAGTTTTTAAAGCTTAACTTTGATGCTAGACGATGTCCATTATGAATTGAGATTCGTAACTTAAAATAGCTTATGTATGCTAAGGTTAACCCTATCTTCTCTAGATTTAATACTACCCCCATCAATTTCAATGCATTTAAACAAAAATCAAGTCTATAAATAAGTGCTGGATCCAGGTATCGAACCCAAGCATAGTTCCAAAGGAAAATTTCCACTCTACAACCTGGAAGGTAAAGGTATATTTCCTTTACATCTGAGTTACGATCAGGCAACGTGTTAGAAATTGTCAAAATTAAGGCGTAAAAATCCTTTTTCAGCCTCTAACTTCTAAGTTATCGGAAACCTTTAAATACAAAATTTGTTCCCCTTAAGGAGGCGCTAATTTGGCTCATTGGATTTATTTTTCTTTTCTCAATATTAAGAAATTACACCGAAATGAAAATTTCAACCCTCAACATTTCCACTCACTTTGAGCTAGATGGGCCATTTACGAACTCATCCTCGTTTTTTACATTTTTAACAAATTTCGAGTTTGTTAAAATCCAAACAAAATTTCTCTAGTTATACTGTTTGCAAGACAACACGGGCAAAGCATTATACGTGTATATTATATAAGCTTTTGAACGAAGGGTGGTTTGGGGTTCTAATGACCATGATCGGTGAAGAACTTTTCCCAAATTCTTCTTATGAGAACTATTGCAATAGGTAGTCTTCCTACAGGAATCTACCTAACACTTTTTTCTACATTCCATAACATCAACGCAACTTCCCACAATAAAAGAAAATACACTCATGTCCAAAATTTAGGTCACAAAAATGTTTTTCAAAGTAATTTTAAATGGCTACCAGTAAAATTTAAACAAATTATATTTTATATATTGTGAAAGACCGGTAAACGATATTAACCTTTGTTGTGGGAAAAAATGTTGTTTAGCATTAATTTTTGAGGAACTACTGAAATTAGACCGTTTAAACATCTGGGATTTTTTCCTGCAATTTTGTGAATATTCCATTAAAACAAAAAAATTTAACCTGTTTCCAGTGAGAATGAGTTCTCATAATCATTCAGACGATTCCTTGAGATGGAGATCCGTTGGCAGGCTTGAAGCTGGGAAGTCTCAAGCGGAGGTAGCTCGATGGTTACAAGTGGCATCGAAAGTGGTATCCAGGTTGTGGAATCAATTCCAAACAAGTGGTACTGTAACCAGGAAGGCCGGCCAATGTCGTCACAGAGCAACGACACCTGCACAGGATCACTGTTTGGCATTAAGCGCACGACGGTATAGGCTGACAACGGCTCCTCAACTTGCTCGTGACCTTGCTGCTGAGTCTGGAATAAGAATTTCCAATCAAAGAGTATACAGACGTCTAGCGGAGAGGGCCCTTTATGCTCGGCGACCAGTTGAGTGTGTCCCTTTGACTACATCCAACAGAAAAGCCCGGTTGTTGTGGTGCCGAACACATCAGTCTTGGGCACAGCAAGAATGGGGGTGTAGTCTTTTCAGTGATGAGGAGATTTACCACACAGAGTGACACTCGTCGAATATTAATCTGGAGAGAGCGAGGAGCTCGCTATCATCCCTCCTACGTAAAAGAAATCGACAGATTTGGTGGCAGAGGAATCCTTGTCTGGTGTGGCATAATGTTGGGCAGTTGTACACCACTGCACGTCTTCGATGCGGATACTGTCAATGCATATCACTATAGGGATGAGATCCTTGAAGCCTATGTGAGGTTGTTCCGGGGTGCTTTTGGCCCAGCCTTCATGTTTATGGACGATAACGCGCGTCCACACAGAGCCCAGATCGTTGATGATTTTCTTGAGGAAGAGGATATTCGACGTATGGACTGGCCCTCGACGTCTCTGGATCGCAATCCTATTGAACATGTTTGGAATGGTCTCGGAAGAGCCGTTACACAGTGTAACCCCGCTCCTAATGCCCTCCAAGAGTTAAAAGCTGCTCTTTTAGAAGAATGGGATTTGTTGCCTCAAGCATTTATTGACACCCTTATAAACAGTATGAAAGCTCATTGTGAAGCCTGTATAGCAGTGCACGATGGTCACACTCCATATTAGACAGGCTTTCCTCAAGATAAAAGTTTTATCTCTGATTCATAATATAACACTTTTTGATATACCCTTTTTCTTAATTCCCAATTAAAATCTTTTCCGTGTTGTTATGTGTCTATTTTCTTTCTTCTATTATAGTGTACCTCTGTGCCAAATTTCGTGGCAACACAGTGAATAGTTTTTCATTTTTCGCATATTTTATTTTTGTGACCTTAATTTTGGACGTGAGTGTAATAAAGAAATATCATCAATTGCTTAGTTATATTTGAAAGGATTTACATATTAAATATTATTTAAAATATTTATAACAAATATTATTATAACTACTCTTTAAACGTTTTTATTTATTTTTTAAGCACTATATCTTTTTATGAGTAGCTACTTTTGCAAACAATCCCTCCAAATAAATTTCTTTGCAATTCTTCTGGAATTTCAAACAAAAACCGACTTTTACCGATAGACATTATTTGTACTTTCCAAGTTCTTCTTCTCCCATTTCGGAAACTTACTTTACATTTAGTTGTAGCAACTATCAAAGAAGCATTCACATGTCAATAAATAAAGACTTTAATTTCCAACATGCTGAGAAAACTTCGATTTCCGACCGAAAGCATCCGAGTTCCTTACTGGCCTGAAGTCATCGATACAGCCTCCCAGGTTTGTCAAGCAAACAAAACGGGGGTCGGATTATTTGCAAGTTTGTGTGTCTGCGAAATTCAATACCCTTCATTCTTGACAGGCAGTTGCAAGGCTAATAACAGTTAGAAGGGGACAGATGGCATCAGTGTGTATGCTGTAGAGTGCAGTAAATAAATTCAACTTTAAACGAATGTTTGAAATTTTTTTGTGTAAAATGGTTTTTGTAACAAAGCAAGAAATAGTTGAATGAACTAAGAAATTTTGTACTTTCAAAAAATCGATTTTGAATTTCAGTTTCATAAAATAGGATACATTTTAATGTTTACTGATATGTTTAATATAATATATATAGGCTTTGAAAAGTTGAAATTCATAAATTAATTTTTAATAACATATTTAATAGGAACCCTAATAATGGAATAATATAGTATAATAAATAGATAATGAGCCCTAATAATAGAATAATATATTATAATAAATAGATAATAAGCCCTAATAATAGAATAATATATTATAATAAATAGATAATAAGCCCTAATAATAGAATAATATATTATAATAAATAAATAATAAGCCCTAATAATAGAATAATATATTATAATAAATAGATAATAAGCCCTAATAATAGAATGAATAATAAAATGCTTTTTTTTTCTAAATGGTCTTTTATTATTTTCTTTTAAGTTTTGAAAAGTTGAAATTCATGAATTAATTTTTAATAACATATTTAATAGGAGCCCTAATAATAGAATGATATAGAATAATAAATAGATAAGGAGCCTTAATATTATAATAATATAGTATAATAAATAGATAAGGAACCCTAATAATAGAATAATATATTATAATAAATAGATAATAAACCTTAATAATAGAATGAATAATAAAATACTTTTTTTTTCTAAATAGTCTTTTATTTTTTTTCTTTTAAGTTTTGAAAAGTTGAAATTCATGAATTAATTTTTAATAACATATTTAATAGGAGCCCTAATAATAGAATGATATAGAATAATAAATAGATAAGGAGCCTTAATATTATAATAATATAGTATAATAAATAGATAAGGAACCCTAATAATAGAATAATATATTATAATAAATAGATAATAAACCTTAATAATAGAATGAATAATAAAATGCTTTTTTTTTTCTAAATAGTCTTTTATTTTTTTTCTTTTAAGTTTTGAAAAGTTGAAATTCATGAATTAATTTTTAATAACATATTTAATAGGAGCCCTAATAATAGAATGATATAAAATAATAAATAGATAAGGAGCCTTAATATTATAATAATATAGTATAATAAATAGATAAGGAACCCTAATAATAGAATAATATATTATAATAAATAGATAATAAACCTTAATAATAGAATGAATAATAAAATGCTTTTTTTTTCTAAATAGTCTTTTATTTTTTTTCTTTTAAGTTTTGAAAAGTTGAAATTCATGAATTAATTTTTAATAACATATTTAATAGGAGCCCTAATAATAGAATGATATAGAATAATAAATAGATAAGGAGCCTTAATATTATAATAATATAGTATAATAAATAGATAAGGAACCCTAATAATAGAATAATATATTATAATAAATAGATAATAAACCTTAATAATAGAATGAATAATAAAATGCTTTTTTTTTCTAAATAGTCTTTTATTTTTTTTCTTTTAAGTTTTGAAAAGTTGAAATTCATGAATTAATTTTTAATAACATATTTAATAGGAGCCCTAATAATAGAATGATATAGAATAATAAATAGATAAGGAGCCTTAATATTATAATAATATAGTATAATAAATAGATAAGGAACCCTAATAATAGAATAATATATTATAATAAATAGATAATAAACCTTAATAATAGAATGAATAATAAAATGCTTTTTTTTTCTAAATAGTCTTTTATTTTTTTTCTTTTAAGTTTTGAAAAGTTGAAATTCATGAATTAATTTTTAATAACATATTTAATAGGAGCCCTAATAATAGAATGATATAGAATAATAAATAGATAAGGAGCCTTAATATTATAATAATATAGTATAATAAATAGATAAGGAACCCTAATAATAGAATAATATATTATAATAAATAGATAATAAACCTTAATAATAGAATGAATAATAAAATGCTTTTTTTTTCTAAATAGTCTTTTATTTTTTTTCTTTTAAGTTTTGAAAAGTTGAAATTCATGAATTAATTTTTAATAACATATTTAATAGGAGCCCTAATAATAGAATGATATAGAATAATAAATAGATAAGGAGCCTTAATATTATAATAATATAGTATAATAAATAGATAAGGAACCCTAATAATGGAATAATATATTATAATAAATAGATAATAAACCTTAATAATAGAATGAATAATAAAATGCTTTTTTTTTCTAAATAGTCTTTTATTTTTTTTCTTTTAAGTTTTGAAAAGTTGAAATTCATGAATTAATTTTTAATAACATATTTAATAGGAGCCCTAATAATAGAATGATATAGAATAATAAATAGATAAGGAGCCTTAATATTATAATAATATAGTATAATAAATAGATAAGGAACCCTAATAATAGAATAATATATTATAATAAATAGATAATAAACCTTAATAATAGAATGAATAATAAAATGCTTTTTTTCTTCTAAATAGTCTTTTATTTTTTTTCTTTTAAGTTTTGAAAAGTTGAAATTCATGAATTAATTTTTAATAACATATTTAATAGGAGCCCTAATAATAGAATGGTATAGTTGTATTTTTTTCTAAATTTTTATTTATTTTTTCTTCAAATTTTGGCAAGTATATATAAAATTATTTTTATTTACAATCAAATGAAATCTTACGTTACTATATTTATAAGTACATTATGCTTCTATTAAATGCAATTTTATATATTTTTGATCAATAATATTCTTAAGCGATTATCCATAACAAAAAATATCCTGTATTTTTTTCTAGATTTTTGAATTACAAATCAATACCTTTTTTTTTATTTTCATTTTAAATATATTAAAATGAAACTGAATTCATTACATTTATAGAGCTCATACTCATATACATTATGTTTATTTTGGTGTAATTTTATTACGAATTCTATTTTTTTGAACTCTCATGTTCGTAATTACAAACGAGATTTATTTCTTCACAACACATTTTCTATTTGATAGTAAAAACTTATAATTTTTTTTTTTTTTTTTTTTTTGCAGTTTTATAATGAAAACGATTGAAACTTCTTATGTCAACAAAATTTTAATGCATGAAAGTTCTTCTGTATTTACAAATCAGTTACGATAATTTTCTTTGTCAAGAAACTACTCACTTTCTTTTGTGAATTTAAGAATTGGATTGTGTAGAAAATGCGCGTATTAAGTTAGTAAACACGACAGCGAAAGAAAAGAAAGCTCGATTGTGATTTATTAGCGGCTTATCTCCAAATGCAAACCAGAGAAACCTTCCCATAAAATGTCTCACACATTCTCTAATAAATGTATTTGTATACTAATAAAAGCATTCCATTGGGGAACAATAGATACGAAAGAACCTACTAGCATTTGGCGATTTTCTTTTCTTTTTATCTTTTAATGATAAATCGCTAGGATGAGATAATTCACAAATACCAGAACACCGAATATGTATTTTGGATTTTTTGCCAACAGATTTGAACCAAAATGTGATACAGAACTTCAACTGAAGTCACAATGCCACATACCAAATTTTGTATGTTTAAGTAGTTGTATTTTCAGTTATGACGTTTACATGCTTATGAGAGCACAGACCAATATACGGTCAGTTCGTTGTTAGATGCGAATCAATATTTGATAAAGAACTAAAGATTTAGATTCTCAAACTGTGACCCAAATTTCATTTATTTAAGATCTTACATTTATTGCATTTATAATAAAATAAAAGAAAAAAACGGTAGACGGTCAACCTACCTCAATAGATTTGATTCCAAATTTGTCATCTACCTATATTTTATGTTTAATTTGTGTATGAGATTTTAGCTAGAAATTGTGTATTAAATATTATCCTAATTTGTGAATGAAATATTAGTATTCTTTGTTTTGTAATTACTATGTCGGGCAGACTTCCATCTAATGGATCTTATTTAAAATTTGATAAAAATCTGCAAATTTGTTATCAAGATCGCGTACCAAATTTTACTAGTCTAGATCAAAGGCGTTTCTGAATTGACAGGCGTATACAGATTATTCCAAAATTGTGTTTTTCAGACAGAGGCCAACCTGAAATATTATGAATCATCAAAATCAATTTTTAAATGGTTTATATATATATATATATATATATATATATATATATATATATATATATATATTTGGTACACGAAAACGTAAAACAGCTTTACAAGTAAAGCTTTTTATTTAAAATTGAATATAAAAGTGAAATATTTGTATTCATTCTTGTGTTAAAAAATAAAATTTCAAATATATTTTAATGAAGTTTTAAAAAAGAAATAAAATGCTTTTTCCTCTTCACCAGGAGTCTCAGTTCATTTATAACATCGATCCTTTTCCTATGATACCAATTCTTAATTTCGTTTATTATCATGTATTATTAATAAAATAATAAAACAGCAGCATAGCTATCAATGAGTCGATTAAATACATCGTATAACCAACGAGTGGGAAAGTAAAACTTTATTATTTTGAGATACATTAGTCATATTAACTCGTCCATAAAAATGACTGTGTTCACTATTTATTCACTCAATTTATTACCGCTATAAAAGCTATCTAGAGTACACAAATGAAGCGGTTTAATGTTAAGTTTTAAGCACTGTGCCATTGTAAATATGTATTTTACAGTACAAAGAATATTTTTAAGCGTATTTTAATCAATCTAATTTCTTAAATCTTAATTAATGATTTTTTCGGTTTATTGTAACAATGTGCCAAAATTTGTTTCTGCGAAAATGGATTTAGAGATACCATCTTTTAAATAATATTACACTCCCGATTATCCGCGGAATTGGGTGGCGTGGCCGCCGCGGATAACAAAAATCGCGGATAATCCGAGAAAAGCTAAAAACGGGTATAGCAAAAAAGAAAACAGTCATTCCAACTTTGAAAAATCGCTTTATGTACAATAAAACGTAAAATAAACAGCAGGAAATGTTTAACTAACGCTTAATATTTTAGTATATCACACAAAACTAACCTAAAATGCATTTTGTTAATGAAAACAGAAAAGTGCTTTGTATTTACGAGAGGCGTCAAGGATACACAGAAAAATTAATACATATGTACTGTTTTAATACTGTAATGCATTATGTAATTACAAAAGCATAACTGTAAAACTGCACCTTTTTGAAAAAATCAGTAAAAAAAAAAAAAAAAAAAAATTGTGTGGCAGGCGCGGATAATCCGCACCGCGGATAACCCGGCCGCGGATAATCGGGAGTCTACTGTATTTATATTTAACTAAAATAATATTTAATAAAGCAAATTGGATTTAGATTTTGATGAGATTTTCAACATAAGGATTTTCATTTAACCAAGATTATGAATCAAATTGGTTTTTAGATTTCTTTGTATGTCATTCTTCGAATATATTTGTGTTGTAAGAAATTTAAGAGGTTTTAAGGCATCTACTGTTAAAGAAGGCGGATCGGTTGTCCAGTTTAATAAAAATAAAAACATGATAATGATCAAATTATAAAAATAATATACAAGGTGTGTTCATATGAAAAGGTACGAAACGTCATAACAACGTAACCGTGAACATATTGTCTATGCTGCTAGGGGAGAAAGTAGCGAGACATCTTGTGATGCGATTGGACTCTCCGGCGTAGATCGGAGCATGCGTGGATACAAGCATATGCATGAGAGACCAGATGCTCTTGTAAAGAGTGCTGTCCAAGGTCCGCTACTTGTTGAATTCCTCGAGCACAGAAGAACCATTAACTCCGATGTGTACTGTGACACATTCCGAAGACTACGAAGGTCCATCAAGTAAAAAAGACCGGAGTTACTAACGAAGGGTATGGTTCTGCTCCATGATAATGCGCGTCCACACGTCTCCAGGGTCAAACACGCGGAACTGGCCAAGTTCAAGTGAGAGAAGCTCGACCATCCGCCCTTCAGCTCAGACATGTCACCCTGCGATTTTCATGCGTTTGGTCGCTGAAAAAAATCTGAAAGGGAAGTTCTTCAAGTTGGACGGCGAACTCAAGGACGCTGTGAAGGACTGGGTCTCATCACGGCCACATGAATTCTGGGAACAAGTAATCCTTCCGCTCATGGGATCGTTGTGCTCAGGCCTATGGTGTATACTTTGAATAAAGTCTTCACTTATATCCAAAGTGTCGTTTCGTACCTTTTCATTTGAACACTCCTCCAAACAAAATTTATTGTTCTTCGTTCTCTATTGGATTCCACGCTGTAATCATTCATTAAAACCAATGCAATGTTACCTCTTGCAAAAACTCCGTTGGGTTTTATATTCTCTAAATTTAAAATGACAAATTAAGAAGATAAAATAAATAAATGATAACACTGTTTCTTCCGTGCTTCATGTAAGTTGAAATTTATTTCTTGTGTTGAATAAATAACTTATCATGACTAATTTGTCTATCTAACAATGTATACAATGTATATTTTGTACGAGTTCATGCTGTTTCAATAAGAAATTATACAATGCGAACAAAAAGGCTAATAATCCCCACATTATTTATAACTATGATACATTAAATAATATAGTACCATAGATATAAGATCCTCGCTTGATGGAATTCTAGCAGGCAGATGGCTAGAATGTGGGCGGAATATTGAATTCCTTCCGAAACCTATCGGATTTCAGCCCTATTGGATATTCTCTTGAGGGGACAGTTCGAGAATAACGTTTAAAGCACAGTGCTGATTGCAAGCACAAGTTGAGAGCTGCCATTGAATGAGAATTCTCCTAAAGAGCAACTAATATTCTTAGTAATGTTTCTGTGTGAACCAGGTGGTGTTATTGACAATTACAGAAAAAAAACCCTCAAATTATTAGCATTATTGTAACAAATTAATAACATTGTTATATTTAGAACACTCATAAGATTCTCTCTTTGTTACAATTAATACAAGTTATGAGACTACGATTTTGATATATATTATGCTAATTATGATGCACGATCTTTACACCAAATTTGCATATTTCTACCACATTGAAACGAATTATATTTTTAGGAAGTTAGGTTACCTCTCTGTATGAACGCACGTGGACACGATACCTACAAAATGTAAAGTATTTGATAGATCCAATTTGGTACATAATTTCACCATCTAAAGTGTAGAACTTTATACAATACTGAACAAAATATGTTCTGAGCTTGTCATTTGCCTATCTGTATGATGGCTATACAAAACAATAATATGAATGCGATATCTCAAAAACACGAAGACGTAGATAACTGAAATTTGGTATGTGATTTCGTTACGAAAATTGTATTTCTGTTTAAAATTTCGGTTTTAAGTGGGTGGAGAAAGGCGCCCAAAATATGTTGCCAAGTGCAACACGCTTTTAAATAAAAATCTGAATATGGCCTCAAATTCAAAATTTTTATGTGAAAGAGAGAAAGGATAAAATTTTTACTAGGGAGCATTCAAGGAAATTTCAGGGAGAGCAGTACTTCCAGGCAAAATAATTAAAAACAAAAAATTTTCGAATTGAGAAAGGGTGTACAAAGAGGTAAAGAGTTATCAAAATACGCAGATCATATTTTTATTGATAACAATTCCACCTTTTTGAAATATATTTTCGAAGCATATATACACCCAAATGTGATTTTCGAGTTGGTGCCTTAATGCATACCAGTCCCTACATTTACTTTTACTTAATATGAATTCGCAAATAAATGTCCTTCTGACCCTTCCATTCTTTTGTTAGATTAGCAATATATTTTATCATAAAATAAAGGGCGTCCCGAAATTAAAGCACGATTTGAGTTTGTCATCATTAGTACAGTACAGTGTTGGCAACCCTACTGAAAACCCATTTGATAGAGGATAGTTTAGAATTAGTAAAAATGGAGCGTTGCACGATAGAAAGTGTTTTAATTGTTGAATAATATTTCAGAAAGTCTGATGGCCACAGTTCAAAAATTTGAAAATTGATCTTCTAGATCGTGTGATTTAACACCATTGGATTTCTTCTGATAAGATTATTTGGAGTCAAAGGTATATATATGCCAAGTATTCTACAACTACGCGTGCATTGCGGAGGAAATTCAAAGATGCATTAACGAAATTCAGCCACATTTAGGCAAAATGGCCATGGACCATAAGACCATTTGTCGTATGTGTAATTCCATACATAACCTTATCGTGTGTACTTTATGATTTAAAAAAATATAAAGTTTAAAGGAAAAAAAACTTTGTCTTTTATTTAATTCAAATCCTGTGTTAACCGTTGCTATATGTGTATCGTGTGTTAACCGTAACAGTAAATCCGTTGTTCTATCGTATAATGCTCTATTTTTGCTAACCCTAATCAGCTACCAAATAGTTTTTTAATAGGATTATCAATACTTTACTGCACGAATGATGGCAAATTCCAATCTGGCGTTAATTTTGGGACACCCTTTATAATCTATTTTTGTGTTCTATATTTAATATCACCAACAAATTGAATTTCTCTAAATTTCTACGCTTATTGGTAATTAAGATGAAATGAAAATGAACTCAGTTTAATATTCACAACTGCGACATTCTAAATGATGAAAATAGTTTAGGTTTCAATTTCCCATTAATACATAAGCCAGCTACGAATCATTTGCTGCCTCATGAAGGAGATAAAGGCTGTCGATTTCCAAATTAGTAACTGATTTCAAATTAATATTAGATACAAATCTTCACAATTTTAACTATCCCTAACATTAAATTTGTAATCCTATTGGCTTAACAAATAATCTTCTTCATTTACCAATCTTAGTATTTGCATGAAGTGGCTATTTAAGTCACATCGCATTCAAAGTTCATGATAGAAAAGATTAGTAAATATAATCGATTGTTGAAATCGTAGAAATTATTTCATGATCGACTTCCAGTTAATGATGAATCTATCATTTACTCAAACTGGACTCAATTTAGTAAACGTTGTCTGCAGTGATAACCCTCTTTGAACGGTAACTAAATCGCTGAAAGAGAATAAAACCGTGAGGTTCGAGAGATTTCTGATTGTCTCAAGACATGATTCGGAGGAAATAATGAATGAAAATGTAGAATTATTGGGAAATTAGAATAGAGGTTATTGGAGACACCATTTGAATATTGGGAAAAGGGAATTCTGTTTCCTAGGAAAAATGAGATTCCATCTATAAATTCTACTGAAGCTTTTCTTATTACTTTCTTTTATACGAAATATAGAGGAAGTACTGTAATTGTAAAAAAAAAAAAATTAACTCGTGATTTTAAAGAAGCTGACCTCTCTGAATCAGTAAACATTTTTTAGAATCAAGTTGTTTGTGAACATAATGTCCCAAAAAGGCTTTTAATTGAACAGACGAAATTCGACTTATGGAACTACGACAAAACTGTAGATATCTGTCATATTTTGAACTTTTGATGCCTACTATCACCTCTTTAAATTTCTCGGTTTAAATTCAATAACATCATATATACAGTAAAACTAAACACTAAACGCGCCATATTTTTAAAGTATGAAAAAATTATACAAGAGATAACCACAGTAGCGAATTTAATATTAATGTAAAATCAAATTCTAGTGCATCCGTAACTAAAAGATTATTTTTCAAGTTATATTCATCAGCAACAAGGGATTGAGACGAAGATAGATAAGTGGATTTCATGATTATAGTTCTGATAATTTCCAATACAAACTTAATAATTGAGGTACAAATTTAAAACTTCACATTAACTCAGTCGATTTTTCATTTATAGAATTGATTCTTTTTATATTTTCAGAAATTTGCCACAATATCAAGAAGAATGTAATTCGAATTCTTATAGGATAAAATTGAAGAGAGAAGGATTTTTTTGTTTTGTTTACTAGAAAAGACCACCGATTGACATAGTTGAATACTTACTATTTTTTTCTAAAATATTTAAGGTTTTAGCATGGGAAAAGTACTCTAAAATGAGATAAAAATTATGTTTCTATTTTTATTTTATTATTAATTAAAATATTCGAAACTTTAAGAATACCAATGAACTTTTCTATATTTAACTAATACAGGAATTTTCAAAACAAAAATACTCTGTATCTCCACTAATTACAAAGAAAAATGTATTCATGTGTCTGTAACTGTTTATGTACTGCAGCTCAACAGACTGGACAGCATGTCCTATAATTACGATAATCATTATAAAGACACTTAAAGAATACACCACCGAAAGATTTTATTTTGAAATTATTACAAGATACTTAAACCTCACTTATTAAATTATTATTAAAAAACTAAGCGAAATTTTGGGTTTTCTCCGAATAAGAATCAATTCATTGCACAAAAAGGATTTTTACACCGTTTTAATATTGAAAAATATCTTCTTTTATGATTTCAGTTTATTAGTAGAATAATTTTCTTGAAATTAAAACATATATATATATATATATATATATATATATATATATATATATATATATATATATAAATTTTTTTTTGTATAATTTTGAAGAATTCTTTTCATTGTTACAATGAAAGGTTAACTATTTTCATTGTACCAATCAAATGAGTCAAAAAATATTTTTTATGTTTAATTTTAAATGCTTTGAAGTATATTTTCTAAGACTTTTTTAAACAATTACTCTTAAACTCAGCAATTCAATATACCCCGACAAAAAAAAAAAAAGAACTACTCGATAAAGGACTAGACATACAGAGCTGCTCAATAACAAGGCCAGACAGAATAAAAATTTAAGAAAAAGAACTTCAAAGTAAACTACTGAATTAAACTTTACTGCTGTAAGCATTTTTTGGAACAGAATGACAAGAAAAATATCGTTTGACTTCAGAAATTATATAAAGAGCAGACGATAAAAAATGACACAAGAATCGAAAAGACATCTTCTTTTCACCAAAGTTTAACTTTAAAGTTGAATTTGCAACAAAGAATTCCTTTAATGATAGAATGGGGACTAATGGGGAATACAGGGACAAAATAACTAAATCTATCACATCAATTTAAATAATTGCATCAATGGCGGTTACAGAGAAAATGTTCTGAATTAACCTAATTGAGATACAATTTATACATATTTCTTTTTCTGTTTTATCATTAAGTTTTAAAATGTTTCTTTGTTAATATATTCAAATTGCGATTTCAAAATGTATCTTTAATTTGAATTGATTTTAATTAATTTTTTGAAGTCCTGAATTATTATAGTTTAAAAAACAAGATACATTCAAAGAGAAATTTTATTTGTCAGTTAGCTTCACAGGCAATTCTTTAAATTGAATCTGATTCGTAGTAGTTTTTTCTGAAAATTATACTTTTATAATGAAGGACATATTTGAAAATGCGAAACAAATTAATAATTTATTGCATACCTGTGTAAAGAAATTTCCACCTTTATAAAAAATAAAATAATTATACTTGAGACTCTATTCGCAATTTCATTAAATAAAATTTTTTATATGCTTATTGAAAATTTAAAATACATATTCATCTTCATTAACATTGAGAAAAGTTTTGAATTTACATTAAAATTCAATATCTCTCTCTCTAAAAATCTCTTTTTTAAGATGACTTTTTATATGCCAAAATACATTTTAATGTATTTTATTTATGGCAACTATTTTTAATTTTAAGAGAAAAGTAGAAATTACTTCGAAAAAAATCAAATAAATTTGTTTCAAGAATTTCTATATCTGTATCATCTAAAAATAAATAGTACATTTGAATGATTTTCGTGGAATCTGTATTAAACATTAGAAATAAAAAAAAAAAAAATACTCAATTAATTTAGAGAAATAAAATTAAGTTTTTTTTTGTTTTGTTTTTTTGAAAAAAAGAAAAGTTAAATAGATTTTTTTGGTGTAGGTGAAAAATTTAAAGGAATTTTGAGATATTTTGAAATTATTATCTTGAAACTAGATTCAAGCCCAAGCTAGTGCCCAAGCTTGCTTGAAGCAAAGTTGGAAATACTTTCTAAACCCTTTAAAGAGTTTAGAAAGTATTTCTGCACTGATTTCGAACACATATTTCCAACCAGAAAAATACCCAAAATGACAAAGAATTATACTTTACTAATAGCATTCAGCGACATGGCATTAATTTACTCAGTCAACCAATTTGGATGAACTATAGCTTATCACAAATAAGCTATAGTTAACTATTTAAAACTATTTTAAACTATACTTGCACAATAAATATAAAGAAATGTTATTGGTCAGCTATGCTTGCAAAGTGGTTAAATTAATTGACGTAATCGCTTCATTTGCTGAGGTTGGAGCTTGGGTAAAAGTTTCTTTTTGTAATATCTCTAAAAAACGAAGCAAGGAGCAAACACAATTCATGACGTATGTGTAGTTTATCAATTTTCAAATAAAGTAAAACTGTTCGAAATCAGTGCGGAGGTTATTGCTGGAGGATTCCATGAAAGCTTTTCCTCATAACAAGTAGCGCTTCTGAGATGGCTCTTAAAAAGAAAAACTAGTATGGAGCAAATTATTATCAATGATATTTCTAGGTGTCATAGATTTTCATATAAAATAAAAATTGGTGAAATCAAACTAGCGTCTGGAAATGGAGTTGTGTCGTTTAATTTTCTAGTTATTTTAAAAGTATAAGCATTGTTTATACTTTTAATTACGTGTTTATCTGATTATTGAAAGCTACGGATCAGTTTAGTTCAATTATATTAACGACCCCTTTTAAAGCAACACTTAAGGCTATTTGGGGGGAAGCTCGTAATTTTGAACCAAGATCAGATGATGAAGGTCGACTTATGAGCTGACACCCCCTCTCCAAATTTCCGCATAACACCAGCGGAAGGATGTTTAGCTTCGACGGATTTAACATGCACCATAGCATGGCTTAAATGTCAGTGACTATATGAAATTTAAAAATTATTTGTTGAGGGAATTATGGGTATCAAGTCATGCATAAGAGATATATTTAATTGAAATCAACAATACCCAGTATATCCGGAGAGTCAATAAGTTACCAAGCTGGGTAAAGAAAATTAATCATTATACGATGATAATTAAAATATCCTTTCAAAAATAAATATATTTACCAAATGTTATGAGATAACCTCAAATAAGTTAACAATTTAAGAAATAACAGAAAAAATAGCATTATTTATCTCACAATAGTATTTTCATATTTTTATAAAAATTTAAATTATGAAAAATGTTGTGTTATCAAAGTTCCTTTACAAATTTATGCAAAATTTGAATGGTACACTTATTTTAAAGAGGTTTAAATTCATTTAAAAATGAAGAATAATTTCTGATTAATTTAATATCAAACCTTTTTTTAATAAACCAATAGTTAATATCTAAAAATGGTAATGCTTTACACAAATTAACCTGTGAAAGAAGTTGCTATTGATTATGAAAGTGGTATAAGTCTAATTTCCATAGATGTAAGTGGTGGATTCACTTGGTTGTATATTTTTTCCCACGAGTCGGAAATAACATTAAATATTTTACTTTCTGCCATAAAACAGGTAATTTCATATGAACAACAGATACTGATAAGAAACGGTGCTAAATGAATATTTTTTTAATAATAATTTAAACACAAAATAAAAGCAATATCTTATTAAATTTAATATAAATAAATGTAATTAACTTTCAAAATAAAAAATATTAATTAGTTTCTTGTTATTATTTATAAACAAAATTGGATTAATACAGGATATAATGTAACAGTTATTTAAATTTTTATAATTGAAATAAAATGAAGTTTACAACTAACAAATTAAGAAAAAGGTGGGAGTTCATTTATAACACGTAAATACACAAATCTTTGTTAAGTTAGACTCGAAGAAATTTATATAATCAATCTATATATTGATAAATTGATAGAAATACTCCAAGACTTGACACAATTAACTTATATTTAATCATTAATTATTTCAAAACAAGGAAAAATAGACTTGCACCTCTTTCAAATTAAATGGTTAATATATCGCTATTGTTAAAACATAAACTAAAATCAAGAATAATAAAATAATAAAGGCGCATCTTCTTTATTGAAAATTTTTTAGGTTGAATTTATTCTTTGCGTCCAAAATAGTTTTTTAAATACCAGTGACAAATACTACCGGGATGAAATATCAAATGAACTCTGAAAGCAATTGAAGTAATTGTCCCAAACATATTCACAGAGAAAATATTTTGAATAAGCATTATTGTGATAAAATCTGTATCCAATCTTTTTCTGCCTCATCACTAATTTAATGATGATTTTTTTAAATTTCTTTAATGAATAAAAACAAAATTCCATAAAGTTTTTTCATTTCAAATTCACATACATCTTTATATTTTATAAAATAAAATATTTTAAAGGAAAAATTTTATTCACAGCCCCTTAGTTCGTTTCGCTGAGAACTATTTCATGCAGATATTTTTCAAGATTTGTATTGAAAGTTATATTTTTGAAATTAAAGTGAATTTTTAAATATGTAAAATGTGTAATATTTTATTATATTTCACTCGCATATTGATTGCCTTAATTATAGATAACAGAACACATTTATTAAGATTATGAAGTTTTAATAATTGAAATCTATTAATAGATTTATACTTATAATACTTTCTTATACTTTATTTATGCGAATGGGGTGTAGTTTATGCAAATGTGAATATTATTCTTTTATATATGAGGATTGACAATTATTTATAACTTTATACTAAAATAGATTTTTCATTTTGTTTTTTTGCCTAAAATTTTTAATATTTTATAAATATTGTTAAGAATTTGAAATGTTACTCACCTGCGCAGTCTATGGAAAAAGAGTTTTATAGATAGCTGTAACGGATGCTGCATGCATGTCAAGCCAGTTACCTCCGGTGTTCGCGATCATTTGATAATGCATTTCCCGATCTTGAATTCTCAACTGAAAGCGAAGATACCATATCCTTCTAGAAGTTTCTTTATTCTGTCACAGAACTGTAAAAAGATAAGAGAAATCGGTTGAGTTGAGCTCAAGCAAGTAATCAATCAGATGAATCATCTTTTTGGAGTACAGATTTTTAGTGCGTTCCCTTCAGCTCTTGAGGTTATTTTATAAAAAATTGCTATTTGTGTGTTATTGTTTACTACAAATTCTATTTTATGTACTCTTCATCTGTGTTTTGTTACTCGTGTATCGTGTTTCCTTCTAAAATATAGCGTCGCTATCGGGTATCGAGTTTGTTAAGTTCTTCACTGGACATTCATCAGATTTTTTCCCTCAACAATGTTATTGAAAATTGAAAACCTTTTTACGAAATTCACAAAAAATTGTCATTACGATATGGAATCAAAATATGATCAAATCATTCGACGAACTTATGAATTACTGTAAATATTAATACCAGGGTGTCATCAACGAAAATAATGTAATTTCCTCCCTAATTTGTCCATATATTATATTTCAATATCTTCGAGTTTTTTGGGGTAGGGGTTTCCACTGATACTTAACTATCAATTCTAGGTCATTTTTAAAGAATACAGAGGATTTGTAAATAAATTTTGAATAAAAAAATAATAATTGACTTTTAAATTTATCCCCGATATTTAGATTTCTAATTTTGGCTTTCTTTCTCTAGCCACAGAATATCCCCGAACTTGGAATCTCTAGGATTCCCTGGTCTAATTTTGACGAATAACAATGCAATTAGCGCTTTTTTTCGGTAAGTAATCTATAACAGAAATTTATTTTTATTTTTAAAAAATGGTGTGCTAGGCTCCCATAACCATGTTACTGAAAATATAGTTAGTCACCAAGCCTATGAAACTGCAGTGGGTTACAAAAAATGATCGAACTCACCAAAGATTGGATTGCACAAAAAATGATTATTTAAAAAAAAATCTTTATTAGAAGACAAAACATTTACTTTACTTTATTGCATTTATTACATACCCCTACTATACAACACCACCAATACTGATATACATATAGTGCGAGCATAATACAATACGTACTTATTACACATAGTGTGTATAGATATATATACCCTTCTCAACTATTACATTTACATATCCACTTCTGTTATCAGATAAGCGAAGTCAAACCCGAATCCGATTGAATAGCTGCATATTTAGATGCGAAGTGAAATGATTAATTCAAATGAATGATGTTATGTTTCGTGTCACATAGTACGAGAGACAATACTGGTTTGGAAATGAAAGTAAATTATTTCATAGCTTAAATGCCGAATTTCTTGAAGAAGAAATTTGAAAAGTATTTAAATTTAAAAAATACCACTTCTTCTATTGTAAAAAGGTCGTAAATACATTTAATTTATCATTTATCTTTTCATTAATAGTTTTATATTATTTTTTTATCAACATCGAAGCATAACTCTTCACTTCGAATCAAATTAAAGGTTTTCATTCTGCAGTTAAATATCTTCTAACGTCTTTCCTTTTTTATTTTTACTTACTTTCAAGTTAAAACTTTAACCTCTTATGGTAGAAAATTTTTTTCTCCTGACATTGTACAGAACAGAACGCCGTCTCATGCCCCCGTATCCGTGACCATTCAGGTCACTGAATGGTTTGGTGGGCATGTTACGGGAATTTTATTTAATTAACAAATTATTTACAGTAGGAAAACGAAACAAAAATAGCTATTTACAGAATTTACAATTATATTAGAAATTATATTATGATGAGACTGTTTACATCATTTTTCAACTTAGAAATATAATTTGTAGTAATAAACTTAGAAATATAGTGCTGAGAGATAAAATGTGTAAAAGTATACATATAATCTGTGTTCACTTTTTTTTTATGATATAGTAGATCAGGGTGGAGTTAAAAAAATCAGACGAAGAATAATTTGAGAAATGGAAATGAAGACAATCTCTGATTGATTGAAATGTGTGACAGTAGACTGCGGTGCTTGTTTTTTCCCTTAGTCTTTTTTGGTGAGAGACTTGATGTTGAGAGCTATGGAGGCAAGAATAGGTCTCTATTTTCACTTATAAATTTGATTATATTGTGGATTTTTTGCCTGGAAAGGAAGTTGTTGGCGACTCATTTCAGCCATTCCTGTTCATGGCTTGGTGATGGTTTTTTCATATGCCAGGAGATTGTAAGGATGCATTCTGTAGCATAATGAAGTGCGGTGCCTATCCCACCACAACTGCACTGGTCACTCTCAGACAGATTGAACCGTTTGAGGTAGACAGGAAAAGGGACTTGTTCTGAGAAGAAAATAATATCCTCTCTGATCCAGTTAGTGGGATTAAGGTTGACTGAAGGCAGGATATTAAAAAATTTTCTGTATGCATGTTATTGTACAGCATTTTTTGTCTTCTATACTTATAGCTCAATGTGTGTGTGTGTGTGTGTGTGTGTGTGTGTGTGTGTGTGTGTGTGTGTGTGTGTGTGTGTGTGTGTGTGTTGGCGCTCTACAGGACAGACCGTTCGACCTACAGCTACTTGGAGGTCGGGAATGTACACCTGGGGTCCCTTTTTTAAAATTTTTAATTAGAATTTTAATTATTAATTAAAAACTAATTTTCCCGCCAAAAAATCTTTTCATTTCCCCACCGCCAAATGAGTAAAGCTTCAGTTTTTTTTCCCACGCTATAGAGGATAGGCTTAAGAAATTTTCGGCAGATAATTTCAAAGGATTCTGCTTATTTTCTTAATGTTTAATGCATTTAAATTAAACATTGTTCATGAATCGCTCTTTCAGATTCATTCTGAAGTACTTTTGAATTAAATAAAACAGAATAAAGGAAATTAAAAATTTCGATTCTGCATAGCGTTACCCTAACTGGAGTAGAAAATTCACGCATTTGCGTTACCATAATTGGCGTTGAAAATTCACGCATGCGCATTGTGTTCTGATTGTTGACAACTATTTTCAACGGATATTGAAGGTTTAATATGTTTTCGACAGATTATTTCAAACGATTCTGTTTATTTTTTTAGTGTTTGATGCATTTAAAACTAAACATTGTTAATTAATGGATCTGTTCATGATGAATCTGAGAAAATTTTGTTGAAAACTTCTTGAGATATTATATAAATTAAGAAAAATATTCTTTAGTGCCCATAAGGTTTAAATATTCAGTAACTCTGTTTTGAGTACTCATTTTTTTAAAAAAATGCTTCGTTTCAGTAAAAAAAATTATTTTATTGCAGTTTAATTATTTCCACTTAAATTTAAAGCATAAATTCTAAGAGAGCTAAAAGAACATTAGAGAGATACATATTACGTTATGGCTGAAGGCCTTTATAATATTATGAGTAAATTATGACTATTAAAATTTGAAATTTTAAAATATTTTAATGAAGAAGCAATTAAAATGGGAGTTCCATAAAATATTTAATCATTAAAATTTTAACGTGCATTAAGATTGGTAGGTTAATTATTAATAAATGACAATTCTTTATGAAAAAACAAATCGCACGGTCCTCTATTTTCTGTGGCAACTTGTTGTCCTGTATTTATCAGAAAACACCAGATTAGAATACTGCCCATGCACAGCAAAGCTCTTCTTTGAATATAATTTAATTTTTGATTTATTTTTGCTTTATTTTTCCTTCAAATTTCTTTCCGTAAATCATATTTTTTTTTTCTAAAACATAATTGATAAAAATAATTTTTTTATCGATTTATTTTTAACCAACACCTCATTCTTTATTTTTTAAATAAGTTTCATCTGTTAATTTAAGTCATCTTCTTTAACCATTTAACTGTTTCGACCTTTTCGGAAAATTTGTACCCAAAGTGTAACAAATATATTATATAATAAAAAATATTGTATAAATATAATAAATAGTTCACGATAGAAATAGTAATTAAGCAATTATTATAAAAATTTAAAATTGCCATTGAATTGACTCATCATAACTCAAAATGTACTTTTTCCATCGCGAGTATATTCGTCAAAAACAGTTAACGGGTTAATTATACTTTTATGAATGAAATTTACCAGTAGGAAATTATTTAAGTCAGAAGCATTATATAACAATCCCTCGATTCAGTTGCATTATTTAGCCATCGAACGTTTATTTATTGCCTAACTGAATTGGACTGTAACAAATGATTACAAAAGAGATAAAACTGCCTAGAGAATTCACCGCGGCAGTCTGGAATTGTAATCCTCCTCCTCCAGCAGACAGACTCTAGAGATGTTTTCATTTGCCAATCAATCTCTATTTCAGTTCCTGCTTTCACCACTCCTGTCTAATCTTTTTGGATAAGTCGGGAATCTTATCTCGTCTTTCGGGAATTCTAATTCTGAGGTATTCAGATTTCGTGAAAGAGCAAATTACATTTCCAGCAGACGACACTCAAGAAAAGTATCTGTATTTCCAATTGGAGAAAACGAGCGATTCACTTTGATTTGGAATTAAATCCCAAAACTCTCTAAGGATCAAAAGAATGAGAAGAGTTTGTTAATCTTTCAGAAGAATTTGGAGGCGATGTATGTTTAACAGTCACTTAATGGAAATTGCATGGCTGATAAATAATGAAGAGATCTGATGTATAAGTGGAAGGGTTTCGTACTTACGTCGGAGGGATTATGGAGATTTATTAAAGGGGACTTCTGTCTGATTATGATAAGTTATATCTCTTTTATGAGTTTATTACTAATCTATTTATTCTGTTTATAAATAATATTTTATTAAATATTGCAAAAATTTTAATTTTGTTATAATTAAGAATGAATTATTGTATAAAGTAAAATTATCCTTTAAAAATATGCTTATGCTTTATAAAAAACTATATATATTAGATAAAGTTATAAATTGCTTTATAAAAATCTATATATGCTATATAAAGTTATAAATAGCTTTATTAAAAACTATATATGCTATATAAAGTTATAAATAGCTTTATTAAAAGCTATATATGCTATATAAAGTTATAAATAGCTTTGTGAAAAGCTATATATGCTATACAAACTTATAGATAGCGTTATAAAAAGCCATATATATGCTATATAAAGTTATAAATAGCTTTATAAAAAGCTATATATGCTAATATAAGCATATAAAATAAAAGTTATTTAGGCTTCTGCTTTATAAAAGCTATATAAAGTTTTATGCTATATAAACATTAATTATAACTTGCAAGTTTCATCTGATTTTTATTATCTGTAGATACTTATATTAATTACTACCTCCATTTATTTTAGAATCTTACCGAGACTTAAAGAATCTGAAAATCATAATGGTTTATTTGGTGACTGAAAATAATTATAAATTTTACGTTTATTTTCTATGTTTTTTCATATAAATAAGTAAAAACCAAAAAATTCAACTAGATAATATTGAACCTCAGAAAATGAAATTTAACTGAAATATCCTATAAAAACTTGTTTATGCCTTATAAAAATCAAATGTGGTGATAATATCAGATACAAGTTACAAGTTAAATAAGATAATTATTATCTATAGATACTTATGTTAATTATCTCTTTTTTATAGAATCTTACCAAGACTTAAAGAATCCGAAAATCATTTTGAATAATTTAGCAATTGAAAATAATTGCAAATTTCATGCTTATTTACAATGTTTTTCACACAAATAGGTAAAAATAAAATAATTCAAATAAATTATATTGAATATCAGAAATCGAATTTGAATGAAAAATTAAATTGTCAATGAATGACAAGAGCTTTGAGCATTATTTTACTGTTAAAGTTAATCAGAAGATTTTAATAGAACATCGCAACAGTGTACGAAATATCTCTAGAAAATAATTAAATTAATTCTTTAAAATTTATTAAAAAATAAATGTAATGTTTATGCTTTTCATGTATAATCTACTCGAGCCCTACGCCGCCTTACAGCGAAATGTTCACTTTTCAAGACACTGTTTCAGGTCATTTCTTTAATATTTTATCATTTCCGTCGTTTTTTATATAATATAATATAATGGATGCTATCTTTGAAACGCTCCTTATAATGCCTTCGCGAATATGTTTCAATGGTGCATAAATTTTAGATTGCTTTAATTATTTAAGAATATTTTCACTCTTCAAGGCAAAGTTTCAAGTCATTTCTTGAATATTTTATCATTTCTGTCATTTTTTATATAATATATTATAATGGAAACTATCCTTAAAATCCCTTTTCTTATAACGTCATTGCAAATACGTTTCATTGATGCATAAATTTTAGATTGCTTTATTTATTTTTATAAATATAAAGTAATTTAAAATTATTAACTTTAACAGCATTAAAGGAGATACCATGGGTGCAAATTATGGAGCTGGCTCTTCACCTTCCATTCATCTGTTTCTATAGTAGTGTTTGCACATAAATAAAAACTCTCAACAGAGCCATCTGGTGGATCGCTTTAAAGGAAGAAAATACCATTTGGAAGAACAGAAATCTCTAGCAAACGTTGTCTTCACCATGAGAAAGGAAAAGAAATCAGTTTGGGAGAAATCATATAAAATGTGTTTTACGATACGGATCTCATATTTGATACAAAATGTCTAGACAAAAACTGCATTGTGAGCTCCCACATAATCTTAGTGAAAAAGATATGATCTATTCTTTCCGATCAGATCGCTTTCTTTGTACCTTCTTATGTAAAAATTGTGAGACTTGTGAAATATTATTCGTTGATTGTTTCATCGTCAGGACCCAATCAATGACTTCAATTCTGCTTAACGTTGAGGGAAAAGAAACCCAAGATAATAAAGGTTTTGAATGATAGCACATGTGCGCCATGATGAGTTGGTATTCTTTCTACCGTTCGATTTTTGTTTTGCTTTATGATTTATTCAAAAAATTAGTTATTCATCACACTATTTCATCATAAATAATTATTAATTCAAACATGCATCACAAGCAATTAAAACTTTAGGAACATTTCAAAATTTTCAAGTATGTCCGAAAATGTTAGTGTTATGAAATTCTGAGCGTTTAGATAATTTAAAAATGGGAGTTTATTTCACACATTTTTGCATACAGATTTATATAAAAATTTCGCTTTGAATCTATTTTTATTTGCAGTAATTGATAAGGAAAGTGTATGATAATGTTCCGATATAGGCAATGTAATTACTCATCTTTCATTGTTTAGCTCTGTTTACGATTACTTTGTTCCATGCCAGGATGTCGGTCGTCTTCGGTTTCTTCTCAACACCTCTTAAATCAGTCACTGACGTGTCTCAAGACAAGTAGTGATCTCCGTATAATTATTTTAATAACAAATAAGATATTGATATAGAAGTTAAATAACGAAATCATCGTTAATATCTTACTCATTCTGCGCACGTACTATTTTTTTTTCTACCGTGGAATGTAGTAACGAATTAATTCTGTAGGAAGAAGACAGAAGGTTCAAGATCAACAATGTGAAAAGATAACTGTTTGTTTAGGATTCTATAATAACCTCACTATTGTCCACATTTTAAAAAGTATCATTGTATTCGCATGCAGTGAGCTCAATGGACTTGAAGAATTATTACATTATGTTAGTAACAGAAACTTTAATAAATAAACATAATTAAAGAAACGGAACAGGACTTTGAAGAATTGATTAATAAAATGATGCAAGCTAGCATCGCATTAAATCCTGAAAAGAAAATCACTGTTAGTAGCTGTTGCTTTGTGATCGAGGGAAATATCCTGATCGAGAAATTATTGGAGCTCCTAGCCCCGGCAAGGGCTTATCTCCGGTAATGACAGAATTGGTGGAAAACCTTGTGATCAATATTTATCAACTTTAATACATAAACATAATTAAAGAAACGGAACAGGACTTTGAAGAATTGATTAATAAAATAATGTAAGCTAGCATCGCATTAAATCCTGAAAAGAAAATCACTGTTAGTAGCTGTTGCTTTGTGACCGAGGGAAATATCCTGATCTAGAAATTATTGGAGCTCCTAGCCCCGGCAAGGACTTATCTCCGGTAATGACAGAATTGGTGGAAAACCTTGTGATCAATATTTTCTGCGATCACCACTTCTATCCTTATTGAAAGCGTTCAAAGCATTCGTGGCAAGGATCTATTAATGTTAAGTTATTAATAAGTGAACATTTTTTTTTTTAAACTGAGAGAATGATCCTCCAGTTTCTTCAGTTTTTTATAGCGATTTTCTTGTCTCCATGCGCAGGCGCAAAGTGTGAAAATATCACCGTTGCCACAGTTTTAAATTATAAAGTAATACATAAACTTAAGTTGATGACAAAATTCGGTAATGAAACGTAGTTATAGGAGCCTGGTCTTCAACGTGTTTGCCGTTCTATAGTAAGGTAGACAATCGATTGTTTTCTCGTAATGCTGCATAATAGAATATTTACAATAAAATTCGATAAAAGGCTAGCATATTAAATGTTTCATCAAATAAGAAAATTCTAGAAATAAATTTTAATTCAAGTGATTATAGGAAAAAACACGAACGAAAACTTTGTATGGCTCTAAAAATATATTCTATTTTATATACCAGACGAAAAACAAAGCAAAGAAATATTTTCTTGTCCCCTAAGAAATTGGTTTGCAGCGAACTTCTTTAATGATAACAGTTATGAAATATAAAAAAAGAACAAGATTTTAATGATTGTATCAATGGTGATTACAGAGGACAGGTTTTGAAATAGCACAACTGCGATACAATTTAAACATAATCCTTTTCCGTTTCATCATTAAGTTAAGGGGGATTTTTTTCCCACTTAAACATACTTAAATTAAGAATTAAGAGTTATTTGAAAGTCCTTTTTCCTGCTGTTTGAATTTATACATTTTATAAAATTAATAGCTCCATGCAGCGATTGCATTCATTGCCCATTAGTTCTTGTCACACATAAGCTTTACATTTGTTCTGATTTTTAATAACTTTCTTGTAAAATACATTTTATGTATTGAATATCATTTAAAAAAATGTTTCAGTTGAAATTTAATTGCTTCATTTTGTTTGACTGGTTCATGCTTATGACATTCTTTTTTTAAGTTGTTTCAGTACAATAAGGATAGTAATATAAGATCGGAATTACATTAAATAAAAGTTATGAACTCAATATATAATACTTTTAAAAAATAAATTTACCGTCTGATGCATTCTTTAGAATAAATTTAACTAACGGATATCCTCTCTCAAATTACATATTTTCAAGATGCTTCATTGTTCTTTTTATCATTACATCTTTTTATTGCTGTTTTAAATCACCATCTTGTATTATTCTTTTTAAACTGTTTAGAAATTCATCCGATTAATTCAAATGATACAGATATTTGTACGTTCCGTATGTACAGTGTTTTGAATGGTGTCCCAGATTGTTGTTGGTGGAGATTGTTGAATCATCTTGATGAATCCACCATTCTAAGCGATATGAAGAGTTATCTTTTATAGTTACTTCAAGTACCTTTCATCTTATGTGCAAATTTATTAAATAAGAACAGGTCATAGGTAGGAATGTTTAAATAAAACTAAACAATAATTATATAAATGAAATAAGAGAGAATATTATTTTATTGAGTAAAATATTTGCAGAAGAAGGAATTTTATAAATTATATTGAAAAATATAACAACCAGTAAAGAAAAATATAATTGTCATCTCCTTAGAAAAGATTTAATTATATTTTAAACATTTTTAGATTTCTACTATTCTTGAAATAGTTACATTGACAGTCTCATAAAGAAATTTCTTTAGAAATGCGTATTTCACAAATTCATGAATATCATTGCGTGTTTTACGACAGCCTTCTTTTACCAATCAATAAAAATATTTACATCTTGTGTTTTCGCATTCTTGAAATATAAAATTATAAAAATAGTACAAAATATCTTCAATTCTGAGAAAGTGCAATGAAAATTTCTCAAATGGAACCAAACTTGAGAGATAAATCAACATTCAAAGTAAGACAGTTATTATACATGATTTTAAAGAAAGGAAAGTAAATATAACTCAGGAACCGGGGGTAATCAGTTTTTGCTTCAGTTGCTTATTTAAATATATTCGAAAAATGTATGCATATTCCGCAGGAATCCTTTCTTGCTCTAACATGAGGTTCTCAGAAGATCTTAATGAAAAAAAAATGAGAATAGTTGGGTAGTAGACGAGTTTTGAAAATATTTCAGTTTTCAACTAACTCCTACTTGAGTTAAAATTTTTATTCCTAACTTTAATCCTAACCTAAATTAAACTTATTTTAACCTACTTAATTTAAAACTAATTTTTTAAATATATTTTCTATGAAAGCCCAAATTTTAACAATAAAAGGAATTTAAAAATTTACAATTAAGAAATTCCTTTTATAGTGAAGGCGGAATACTGGATTCTAAATAAATATTAAAATACTTTCAAGAATTCTGTGGTATAGTGAGATTTAAACTATACTGTGATATTCTTATGGTGTTATTAATATATTGTTGAATTGGATAATTACTGAATCGGTGTTTCTTATGTTTTAAGAAACATTGCAAATTTTATTAGAAATTCACGGAATTTTTTTCATCTCCTTTCGGCCAATCTGTACAATCCCGATTAACATTATCCCGAATAAAATTAATAAAGAACATCGTTTTTAACATTTTCTTATAGCGTGATTAATAAATGTTGTCTGAGTAATTACTGAATCGGTGGAATTTTTAAGGTTATAAAAATAATTGTGAATTGCAATAGAAATTCACGGAACTTTTCCTACCTCTGTTCGGCCAATTGGTACTTTCCCAATTAATATTATCTGGAATAAAATTAATAATGAACATCGTTCTTAAACATTTTCTTATAGCGCTATTAATAAATTTTGAATTGAATAATTACTGAATCGGTGAAATTTCGAACTTATAAAAATAATTGCGAATTTTATTAAAAAATTTCACAGAACTTTTCCTATTTCCTTTCGATTCAATTATCCTCGATTAACATTATTCTAAATAAAATTAATATAGATAATTTGTCTTGAACATTTTTAACTGATGTGAAACTTGCGTTTGTTCTCATTGAATAATATCCAATTTAAGTAAAATTCCCCATTTTTGAAAACATAATTCCACATTCATTCATATGCAAAATAAATCAATGCAACAACCATTTATTTATTCTTAAAAGAAATATCTTAAAAGAAATATTTGTGAATAAACCTCACTGACTAAAACTTCATTATAATTCCTTAATTATTAGACTGATTAATTATGTCAGCATGTATAATTAATTCGTGATTAATTCAAGATATTTTACTTATTCAAAAAGTATTTATTTATTATCTGATTGAGATTATTTGCAACAAATTATTTGAAAAGAATCTAAACAATTCAACATGTTAATCCAAAATCATAATTCTCTTTCTCCAGTAGTCTCTGGAGATGTTTTCTTTTCCCTATTCATTTCCATTTCAGTTCTTCATTTCTCAATTTCTGTCTAATCTGCTTTGAAGATAATAAAGAACCTTTCCGCCTCTCTCTATAATTCCCTTCTGAGAATTTAGGGTTCATGCTATGTTTCTGTTGAAAAAAATGGGCAATTCATTTTATTGTAGAGTTAAATCCTAAAATTCTCTCAGAAATAAAACATAAAAGGAATTAGTTAATCCTTCATATGAAGTTGATTTCGAGGCAGAATTAACTGTCATTTAATAGAAACTGAATGACTGATAAACGATGGAGTACTTTGTAACAGATAGTGGAATTTTTTTTTAATTGTGTGTCATTATTATTGAGATTTAATAAAAGAGGTTTATAAAGTCTATTCCAAAGCAGCATCTCTTAAAAATAGGTTTAAATAATGATTATTCATTCATTCATTTATTTATTTTAATGTTTTGATGAAAAGTATTATATTAGATCTTGTAATCGTATTAATTCTGATATAATTGTGAACGAAATAGCAATAGTATTATAATTTTAACTAAATAAAATTTTCAAATTAATTTTAAAAACAAATTTCTACTTTATAGAATTTAACTGTGATAATGATACTAAGCAATACAAACAGAAAATTCTGAAATCATTGAAGTCTGAATTGATATTTTGAATGCATCTACAAGATTTCCATCTTCCTTTTACTTTCTCGTATAAAAGTATATAAAGTATTGTAATCGTCAAGAAAAATTCGAACTTGTGATTTTGAAAAACACATTTTTGGGATAGGTCCCTCCGTCTATCTCTCTGTAACAAAGATAATTCAAAAATGCTTTTACGTTAGACATTAGACTAAATTTGTAGATTTCATTCAAATTTTGAGCAAACTCTGCGCAGAGGAGTCTATTTGTCCATTCGTTCGAATACAATAGTTTCAAAACGAAAAGAACAAGATTTGATATACAGCTTTAACATCTACAATTTAGACGCTTCTCAAAGTTTGAACCAAATTCAACTAGGGGCTGATTTTCAGTCAACCTTTACTTTCAGAACTATGTAAACACGATAATTCAAAAACGCCATTATTTAAGTACATCAAATTTGGTATGCAATTTTGTGACTGCAAGTGTAGTTTTGTGTCCAATTTTTGTTTCCATAGGTATATAAGTACGCGTCTAAAACCCAAATTCGATTTTCGGATACTTCTAACCGCATGCCAAGGATTAATCGCCAAATCGCCAAGGATCACACGATGGCTTCAGTAAAAGTGCTACTCAGTAAAGTGTTGTTAAATACAAGCAAAGAGGTAATATTTCGTAACTATTGTACGCCAGTGCCATTTAAGGCATTCTCTATGCTAACACATTTATTAGAGAATATGCGAGAAAGCTTTGAGGAGACTACTCCGGCTTGTTTGAATTTTATATGTCTAACTATGAAAGAGATAACATAAAAATGAAATAAGTAACATGGATGAAATATGATCTGTTATCATTAGATCATAATTGGAGATTGCTTTCAGACTGTAGATAAAATCTGTGTTACCAAAATTCTGTCCATAAATATGTGAGCATGGAAAATCAAAAACAGAGATCTAGATGGATGAAATTTGATATATATAGTTTTCTTTCTTTCTTTCTTTTTTTTTTACAAGAACAGCTAAATTGCATTAAATTCTTATCTTTTTGCTTTGTCTACCCATGATCATGTGAAGGCTATACCTCAAAAACGAAATGAGCTAGATAAATAAAATTTGGAATTTGGTCTTGGCTCTAAAACTGTTTTCCCAAATTTTGAACTCATACTGTAAACGAAAAGAAGCTGAAAACTATAATCGATTCTGTCCATTAATGAAATCAAACATAAAACTCAGTATTTTGAGGCTGCGCATGAAAAATGTCGAAAACTGAATTATTGAAACTGAAGTAATGAAAAACTTTAAAATTTACAACATCATGGAGTATTATTTGAAAATTGAAGCCATTTCTAATTGTTTTCCTGTTTTTATCAAATATTTGAAAGATCTTCTAGGAAATAAGCATGAAAGAAAGCATTTATTTTCAACTTTTCGAAATTGGCCACGCTTAAAATGAAGAAATTTTTTTGCAAATATGTCTATAAAAAGGTACATTTAATGTACAAGAATATTAAGATTATAATGATTCATCATATTATTCATTTTCAGATATATTCCCGATATATTTCATCATAAAAAATTGAATCTAGATGGCAAAAAAAAAAAAAGCATGAACTTCACAGCACATAAAAATAATTAATAAAACATTTACCTGAAAATTTCTAGCAACAAAATAAATTATGCACTATAGATTCTTCGTTATTTAAAAATAATTATTAACTTCAACAGTATATCCTTGAAATGAAAATATACGCAATACTACTTACTAGATAAGATATTAGTAAAATATTTATTTTTTGTCAAAACGAGAATTCAAAAATAAATCTCACTCTTATAAATTACCATCAGACTAAAATCGAAAACATAAAAGCACCGTCTACTTTTAAATTTATTCTTGTATTGAACCTAGACGAATATTTAAGGGGAAAAAAAATTCAAGAATTTTGCTTTCAATATGATTTGTAATGAAGAATTTCCTTAATGATAATAATAAAAAATACAAAGAAGGAGAACCGAAAAGAAATATCAGAGCAATTTAAATAATTGGTAAAATGACGCTTACACTGCAATGTTCAGAATTAGCATAATTTCAACACAATTACTTTCCACTGAGAAGGTTTTAAAGTCACATAATTTCTTCAATACATTGCTTGCCACTCGGCACATCCTTATTTATGATAGTCCCGGGAGGCTTTTTCTACATTAAGAATGGCTACCAATACTATGAAGATATCTTAATAAATGCTGTTCGACATTTTGTAAAATAGGGATATATGTTCAACGGATTTATCGCATTGGACTGAGCGACACTGCAATGCATTTTAAAAGGGTGTCTGACATAATGGCCTAAACGAAAACACCTTTTAGAGTGGTTTTCGTAGATATAAAATTATTAAATACATGAGTGTCACATCGCTTATACGGGTAGACACCAAATTAACTAAAAACTGATAAAACTAAAACTGTTTAACTAAACCATATATCACGCAACGTATTTGATGTGAAATAAATGTAAATTACACAAAAAAAATCTTGTCGTGGTCTCCAAGGGAATATTACTCACTTGATAGTAATAAGCAAAGTTTTAAAAATGAATTTCAAGGAATGTGTTTATAAGTACAACTATATTGCAAAGCAAAATTTTCCTTTCATCTATTTTAACTTCATAACATCCAAAAATTAACTTATTTGAGAAAAATTTCCTCTGATTAATTTAGAAAACTACATTGCTCAAACAATTAAAAGGTATTGTGAGTTTGGTACAAAACAATTACATATAAGCGGCATTTTTTTTACAAGAATAAAATAGAAATGGTAAAAAAGGGAAATTATAAGATTTACAAAATAGAGAATATGCAAATTTTGTCTGTAACGTAAAAAAAAAAAAAAAAAAAAAAAACTAAGCATTTTACATTAATAGTGAAAAGTGACCTGCAGCATTCTTCCTGTAGGAATAGATTTAGAATAATTAACATGCGCTGAATGTTTTGTAGCAATGAATATGATGTCTCAGTAACATGATTTAGTTGAATCGCTAGCTTGAAGGGTCATCGGGGGTTTCGACGTGGGTCACACGTAATCTGTGGCATCAAAAGCATGAGGAATTTCTCAACGGGTCATTTCCAGACTAATGAATCTGTTTTGGAAACAAGGAATGCTTCCTGAATATCGGAACAATAACGTACACCTGAAAAAACACAAAATGAGGATTGGTATTTAACAATAATGGTCAAAAGGAACCTCAATGTGAACGTCATTTTATTGGAACAGCGCCTTCAGATGCCTCCTGATACCAGAGTTTCGAATCAAACTGCTCAGAAGTGACTGCCCTATGTAAGTTTGCAGGTTCACGTACCTATGGGTTGCCTTTCGTTGACAGGGAGACCATCATACTGTCTTCTGAAGATCGGCATAAAAGCATTTTATAGGGGGAAAAGATGAGTTGAGCAACATGCTCTTCACGAACGGAATCCGTTTCAGTGCGCAAGTTAAAAATAGGCTAATTCTCATCTAGTGAGAACCTGATACTTGGAATAATCCTGCATTTGGGCATCTGAATTGGCGGAGGCGTAGTGATGCTCTGGGTAGGTATTTCTATGAATGGTCGCAACAACCTTTCCATTATCAGGAATACAGAACAAAGAGCTCAGCAATATAAGGGTGAGATCTTCCACCTATTGGGGTCCTTTGTGATGTAAAAATCGGGAATGAATTCATACTCATGGATGATATTGCCGCATTGAAAAGAGGCAGTCGACTCTCCACGGCCAAATGGTCATAGCACTGATCTCATAATCAAGAGATTGTAAGTTCGAATCCCGCTAGAGACAATGCGAGTCACAGTTTATGTAAATATTTTAATTCCTTGATTCTATGTTTCCCTTTATTTCATGTTCCAGAAGATTCTGGACATTTCTTTAGTTTACCAGATAAGTGTTCTGTACTTTTCTTACTGTCTCCAGAAAAGTATTCTGGAACTTTCCCTGCTAGTATAAAAGCAGAAGATCTATCAGTCACTGTGTTCTCAGTTTAGAGTTGAGTTAATGAATTGGTTTAGCTCTACTTGTGTGTGTCATCGAGTTCCACACTAAAGAACTCACGTGACAATATAATGATAAGCCCCATCGTGCCCAGTTAATGGACAGTTTCCTTTTTGACAAAGGAATTCTTCTAATTGGCCAGCATATTCCGCAGATATGAACAGAACATGTTTGGGAATATTAGAGAGAAAGGCTGCTAGTCGCTTATACCCCCCACCCCCAGAAACAGTTCAACAATTGAAAAGTTGTTTTTTTTTTCAATAAGAATGGTTGAGAATACCTCAGTCCGTCATTGATTCCATGCCTCGTAGGCGGGCGACGTGGTTTTCGGTCAGGGGAACCATGCCACTTATTGAAGCTCACTTTTATCGGAATCACGTTTCTTGTAAATTTGTATAATATACACGGATAATGCACTTCTTTGGTTACCGACTAATAGCATCAATAAAATTTAATTTTTCCTTTTTCTTGTTTCCTTTTCTTTTTTTCATATCTTTAAAAACCTATACATCATACATTAGAATTACCATAACCAAAATATTTTATCATCTGCTATTTTTATTGAAAATTATAATATCACCTATTTGTTTTGAATAGTGTATTATATATATACGTTCAATAAATAGTTTTTGAAACTAGAAATATATTCAATAAATATAGGCTTATTGATATTTATAATAAAATAATATCAACATAATCGCCTTAACATATTATACATCACAACTGGCTTTTATTGATGATGAGATCATGTCAAGTCTGACTTCTAACAAAAATGAAGATGACACACACACATTTGTTTGCACAACCCCTTTTTACAAAGGGGCTCACTCACACACCTCACATAAAGAACTCAGAGGAAGAACAGCCATGCTTGAACCAGGACTCGAACCGGGGATGCCCAACTCATGAGGAAGACACACTACCCCTACGCCAGGACACCGGTATCAGCTTTTATTGAATATCTCTGAATTAAAGCATTTCCAAAATTCTATTTTTATATTGAAACGAGAACTAATTGTTTGTTAAAAAATGAGCAGACAAAAATATAATCAATAATATTGAACGTTTGGTCGGAAAAAGTGCAGGGAAGTAGTAACCCAAAACTGAATTTCAATTCATTAAACATTCATGAGACAAAAACACACAAAAAATATCTCAACGACTTTTTAAAAGAATATATTTTTTTCTTAAGCGCAGACGAAAATTAAAAAAAAAGAGAGAGAGAGAGAGAGAGAGAATTAAATACATTTTTTCTGAGATACGGTTTTAAAACTTACTAGCAGTGAAGAAAATCCTTAATGATAGTAGCAGGTAATTACAAAGATGGAACATCAAAAAGACATATTTGAGCAATTTAAATAATTGGGCCAAAATTAGCAGGATCGCGATACAATTTATATATAATCCTTTTCTTGTTCCAACATTAAAAGATCTTTTTCGTAAATTTATGTCAAAAGTGCAAACGATTCAATTAATTAGTATTTCATTGACATTAAAAACTTTTTTTCATTTATATGCATAATTTTGTTTAAGGAAACTGATATCTTTAACCCAGGTAGTACAGAATGTTACACAATATTGTACGATATAGTATTAAATATTCAACAGTATTATACATTATCGCGAATACTGTTTAATATGATATAATATTGTATAATATATGTATGCTTCTTTAAAAGTAGAAAATACAAAATATCTTTGATACATATTTTATAATTTCCCCTGAATTTTGACGTTATCAAAGGAATTGTGAAATATATTTGTAATTTTTTTCTCTGAATCTTTTATTTTCATGATGAATTACTTAATTCTTTATAAAAAATTTTATAGAATAAATATCAGAATTTCAGTGAATAAATACTGGAGTATTAAAAATCTGATGAATTTTAATATATTCACCTTCACATATGTGAGGAAAAGTGTGTAATTTACACTATATCTATTAGATTTTTCCTCATTTAAGACTAGGAATAAATTTTACCTTTAGATGTATTTTTAACATATTGTTACGAAATTTCCGGGGTTCGTTTGGATAGTGGATGTTATATGGTGTGAAGAACGCTCAATCACCAGGCGGCAGTAGAAAATAAAACAACGACGTTTATTTACACGAAGACACACAGGAGAGCACAAAGATGATAACTATATACAGCACAGAAGACGATCATCTTCAGCCGAGACGTGCAGCAACAACAGCATATAACAAGATTCTCTACTGCAGGCAGTAGCACACAGCTTAGTTCAGCCCTAGCTTGACTCCGTCGCTGCTCCGCTTATCCCAGGAAGACCAGTTCTTCACCGTCGCTTTCGACTACTCTACCACTACTGGGTCAAGACTACAATTCACCACGACGACGACTCTGGTTCACTCTACTCTGCTCTGCTCTGCCGCTTCCGACTTCTCCTCAATTCACCGCTGCCCGGCAGCTGCGGGTGCTTCCTTTTATAGGTCTCAGGAGGCGGGGCTAGAAGCTTCTCAGCCAATCAGGAACGTTCGAGGCGTAACTCCGTTCCTACTGGACGGATCGGGAAAATTTTCGATGTTTCGGTTATAATCTATTTTGGCACCAAAGTCTCCAAATTCGTTGCCAAGTCACCAAATGGTCGCCAAGTTTGTCGCCAAGCTCTGGGATCTCCTATGGAACCCACTATGCTGGGAAGCCGCATCAAGGATTCGTAACAATATATTTCTAATAGAGGACACTACAATTCAGAAAGAAATTAGGCTACCTGAGTGAAATATGGTATGTTTCTTTCACACTAAAATTGCAAATTGTTTAGAATCTTAGATAAAATCTGTCCTAGGGAAATTCGTTTATCATTCTTTCCAAGAACAAGCGAACGAACACTGAATATCGAAAACAAAGACACAGATGAATGGAAACTGACATATACTTTTATTACCAAAATAATAGTTTTGTATGAAATTTGACATATAGGCGACTGGGTGTTGATCAGACTGTCCATCAAATCGATGACTCAAAAACTAAACTAATTTCAGTTAGAGATTCGAAAATGAAAATAAATAATCGATTTTTTTCAGCAAAGTACGAAGCTAAATATAAAACATATCATATTCTGGATGCATGTAAGAACGCTGGGAGAAGAATAACCTCACTTGATGATGGAAGAAACCATGACCTAAAAATTTGAAAGGTCCCATACAATTACTTGAAAATTTAATAAAAATTTCAAATATGATTTATATTTTTTTTCTCAAATCTTTTATAATTTTTTCACATAATAAATTTAAAAGAGAAACGACCACCATGAACTTTATTACTGTTCGTCATTTTTTTTTTATAAATTTTCAATTTTACGAAGCAGACAGTAAATTATGCTTATAAAATCAAAGCTAAAACCGTAGATATTTTTTCTGAAAATTATGTTTATAAAAATGAATCTTATATTGTGCAATTATAAAAATATTATGACGATTCAAGTACAGAATTCTACAAGTTATATTTTTACTTATTACCAGCGGGAAGCGGTTTTCCGAATATAATTCTAATAAAAATATTATCTCTTCCCCTAATAATATTAAGAAACTTGGGCAAAGCTGTGAACGCCAGGAGTACTCAGATTTTTATTTTCACTGTTCCCCACAGGAAAATCTTGAGTTACAGAATATAATAAGAAAAAAACAGATTATGAATTTTTTACCCCTTTTTTCCTCAGCCAAATGAAAATAAAATCTAACACAGAATTATAATTTTAGTAAAAAAATAGCATATCAAATTGCCTTCGTTTATGTCTTTGCATTTTTCAGCTACCGCCATTACATACATGCTGAAATATAGATCACCAAATGGATAAAAAAACTAATTTGATACAAAATTTGTCCGAAATTTACGTTTTAATCACTAAAAATGTTTACCAAATTTCATGTACTAAGTTACAGCGTTTACATGCATAGGAAAATACAGATATACGGAAGGGCATCCGCGTTATGGATTTGGTTTGATACGGATATACACTTTATCTTTTAGGTCGTTTGATCTTTCGATGCTTGATCGGTATACCAAATTCTGTCCATCAGTATGTTTAAATTTTATATTTACCGAATTTACTGATACTAATGCATCGAGATAGACTTAATATGAGTGGATTTCGTTCAAAACTTATTGTGAGTGAATTTCGTTCAAAACTTATTGTGAGTGGATTTCGTTCAAAACTTATTGCGAGTGGATTTCGTTCAAAACTTATTGCGAGTGGATTTCGTTCAAAACTTATTGCGAGTGGATTTCGTTCAAAACTTATTGTGAGTTAATTTGATAACAAACTCTTAATTTGGTGTAAAAAACTGTACGAAATTTTTATCCGCTTGTATGTAATCAGAGTATCAAACAGGCAGATATAATTCCGAAAATATATTTTTGACACTCTAGGGGGTTTGAAACTCAAATATTCGTTTAATTTCGATTTTTTTTCTGACAATTACAATACTTTCTTTTTGCATACTGTGCAGTAAAAAAAAAAAAAAAATTTAGAAGAGAAATCATTAAACTCATAAAATGTAGGAAAAATTGAACGGAGTAATTAAATGCAAATTCTTGCTGATACACTTAATTTTATATTTAAATGATAAATACTCTTTTTTTCAAACATAATTAATAATTTAAAGGTATACTCTTTTAATTGTGAATATTACTTGATATAGATCCATCAAAATTTATATATCAAGGTAAAGCTTCTAATGTAAATTTTATTCTAATAAATTGTAACCAGACTGCAAGCGAAGAAAAAAAATCAGTCTGTTTTTTTAATTTATTCTCACATGAAATACAAAGATTTTTTAAAAAATCTTTTCGAGAGTTGTGCGTTATTTTTGATTTGTAGTGAAGAATTTCTTTAAAGATAGAGTAAGTAAATAGAGAGATATAGAATAAAAACAAACATAGCAGAGCAATTTAAATCATTGTACTAGCAATTTAAATCATTGTACTAGTGATTGTACTAGTGATACACAATAATTGTTATACTGAAATATTAAGAATTAAGTTAATTTCAATAACGTTTAAACAATTCATTAGACGCTATTATTTCTGCTCTTTAATTTTTATATTTTATAAAATTAAATATATTGAAAAGAATACTTATTTCCTAGTCATAATAATATACTGGTCGTATTTTTTTAAAAATTCCATGTAATTTTTAAAACAAATTTCAGTTTGGCAGACAAACGTTCGACATTTTATGTAACTGAAATTAATGTTCGTACAATATAATAATTAATAATTCCATTAGTTAGATTGAATTAAATTAAATTAAATCAGGAAATATCAGAAACCTATTAATTAAAAGTGTTGAATACATATATGCTATGCTTTATTCAATCATATACTCACTTTCAGGTCCATTAAAAAAATTAGAAATGACATTGATTTTTTTAAAAAATTAAATACAATACTTGTTTAATTGGAAGCAATATTCATTTAATTAAATCTACATTTAAAAAATTATTTCTGAAAAGTTTTATTCCATTAGTTTTTAAAAAAATCATATTTATATGTTCACAGAAATAGTTTTTTCAAATGAAAAGATCCTTAAAAATGTAACCGTGTACTTCAACGGAACTAATAAATTGTCTGAGGATAATTGAAAATATATCTAGTTAGGAAAGTTCCGTATGGATTTTGTAAAAATATTATCTAGCTTTATAAATTCATTCTCATATGAAACAAATTAACACTTTTTTTTGTTGTTGTTGTTTACAAAGTAGTATCTGAGAATTAATGTATAGCGAATGTACTTAATGATAATAGCCGCAATTGCAGAGACGAAATATCAAAAGTATATATTGGAACTATTTAAATAATTGCTTCAATGATAATTGCACAGATAAGTTCAAAACTAGCATAATTGCGACTTAATTTAGACATAATCCTTTTTCTGTCCAATCTGTTCAATTAAGTTAAATTAGAATTTTGTTTCTCCTAGAGAATAATTAAATTATGGTATCAGAACGTTTCTGTATCAATTCATATATTTCTGCACTTTTAATATATATAAGAAAAATATTTCCACAGAGAATTTTTACTCCCAATTGCTTTGTTCAGTAAGAAATGATTTAAATTGATATAATTTTGGTAATATGACTTTTTAAAATCAATTTTTACGTTTTAATATATATGAAATACACGTTCCTTATCTGGGCTATACAGGAAAGTTATTTGTCAAATAACTATTTTTTATTTTAAACAAATCCTTAGCATGTTTAAAATTAAAAATTTCATTAATATAAATAAGTTAAAAATTTCAAAAATATACCAGAAAAAAGCTTTGAATACTCGTAAAGTTTGAATGAATATTTTCCATTTTTTTTCAAATTCAAATTCATTTGTAAGGCTATAGAGAACGTTTGAAAGTTGCTTTAGTTCTTTAAATATGTTTTTCACAGTTTATCGTTAATTTCACGATTTAATTGGAATGCAAAATAGTTATTCAATCTGTTTTAATTTGGTAACAACTTTTAAAAGCATTTCTTTTGAGAAAAATGACATTTTGTCAATTTTCCAAAATATATTATGCTTTATGAGTAAATTCTTCAACTACAAATGCATCCGCTAAATATCTATTTCTCAAAGAAAGCATTTCAAAAATTCTATTTCTACTATTCAAAAGAGGGCTAATTATTTTTTTAAAGGAACAATCAAATAGAAATATTTACAAAAACATTGAATGGAAGGTTGAAAAATTGTTCCGAAGTAAGACTCCTAAACAAAATTTTATTTCATTAAAGAGTTCATGAGGCAAAACGACAAGAATAATCTCATGGAATTATTTTTTTTTCTTTAGCGCAGACGAAAATAAGGAAAAAAGGAATTAATCGCATTTTTTTTTCGTTGAGGTGCTGTTTTAAAATGTACTTTCAGCGAAGAATTTCCTTAATGATAGTAGCAAGCAACTGCAACTGTTACTTTATAGCAGGTCGCTACTACCATGAAATATCAAAAAGACATATCTGAGCAATTTATAAAACTGTACCAATAACGGTCATTGAATAAAAAATTCAGTATAGGCATGATTGTCGTACAATTTATGCATGTTTCTTTTTCTATTTCACCATCAAGTAAAGTGTACATTTTTTGTAAATTTATATAAAGATTTCGAATTATTTCCTTAATAATGAACTAATAAATTCATTTACTCGTGAAAAATTTTGTTTGGCTATATTTTATATATATATGATGAAGTAATTATTTTATGAAAATTAAATACATTTGTAAAAGATATAATAGAATTTTATTAAATAAAAAATGTAAATATACGACAATTTCTAAGGTATTAGTTAGTTGCCGTGTGACTATTTTAAGCCAAGTTTTTGCACTGCAGCTTCTGAAGGTAAAGACCCCTGAGCCCCCGAGAGCAGAAGTCTGACTTTTAGCTCATATGAAGAAGAAACACGCACACACTCGCTTGCACAACCCCTTTTCACAGGGGGGCTCATTCACGTACCTCACAGATAGAACACAGGGTAGAGAGATCACGGGGAAGACGCAATACCCCTAGGCCAGGACGCCGGCTTCTAAGGTATTCACTTTCAGATATACAGAAAGTTATAACTAAATATGTGTAACGAAGTCAATATCTGAAATATCTGTCGCCTTTTTTTCCTATGGAACTTTATTTTAATATGCAGTTATAAAGTAGAAGTATGGGAAAAAATCAGACTAATTTATTTTAAGAAAAATGGAATTTTGCAACAATTTCGTTTGTTTGATATATTCATGTTTATGTATGATATTTTAATAAATCTTAAATGAAATCCTGAGAAATCAGTTGCACCTTTTTAAGCATTTACAATTTGAAATTATAGATGGATTATATTTTTGTTAATGTAACAAGACTAAATTAAGTTCTGTCATTCTCATATAAAATAATAAATTTTTAAAGCTTTGAGCATTATTCCAATATTAATGGTAAGCAAATAAATTGATTTCTACTTTTTTTTATTTGCTTTTATTTGACCTGGGGGTTTTCGTGTTTATATAAACTGAATTTTGAAATTGATTTTACGGTCATTTTCAGAATAAAGGAGTACTGATTTATAACAACACAAAGTGATTCTGAATTTGAATATTTTGGTAGCTGAAAGTTTTCTTTTTTTTTTTCCTATTGTACTGTTTCGAAACGTTCGTTAAACAAATTGTCTTACCCTTTATTAATATAATACTTACCCCTTACTAATGTAAGGTAAGTAGTTGAAGCACTTCGATATTGCAATTGAATTCTCGACATCTGAAGGTAGAAATATTGGCGAGAAAATCATTTCATATTTTTATAGGATTCTTCTTATACATAAGAATTTTTAAGGGCTGGATTCAAAGATAAACCTAAACCAAAAAAAAATATTTGTATTAATAATATCTTTATTACAATAAATGAAAGCGATACCTTTACATTAATAGTAGAATGAAAGTATCTCAGATACTGTTTCCAGGTACTGAAAGATTCCATGCGTTAGCAGATGGGCTGGAGGTATTGATTTCACTTAAACAGGGGGAGTGCAATGAAAGGTGGAATGGTTGACTAATTTTTACTAAGCATTCTACAAAAATATTACAAGACTTTTAAATGAAAACTAAGTATTACGAATCGAAAAAGAAAATGAAAATCAGTTTCGGAAAAAAAATAGTTAAAATATAAAGTTTCCAGACAAAGAAAAAGACTCGTCTTGCCCACTGCGTATCGTCCCTCTTTGGAGTAAGTGCGTCCATAAGTGATTGGTTCGAGGTTATTGAAATAAATGTTCCTCTCAAATGACTTATATGAAATACATATTAAATCTTTTATAAACTTTTTAAAATAATTTGCATGTGAACACCACAAGAAAGTTACTAACTTTAGGTTTATAATTTCTTTAACAATTTATTACCATTATGTTTGTATTCAAAAATGTGCTTTTTACTAAAATGAAATACCAAACTAATTGCAACAGGCAACATATGCGTTCACTTTAGAGTATTCGAGTAGCTCTAAAAGTGATGACCCATTCAAATTTCGAGGTCAAATTTTTTGACAAATTCTCCTTTTATCTTCTTTATATCTGAGAAAGAAAAATAAAAGGAAAATAACTTTTCAGAATCCATCAAAGGAGCTCCAGAATACCCATTCTCCTGCCGATGGACTTTGGCGATGTTTTCATTTCCAAATCGATATCTGTTCCGTTCATTCTTTCATCATTTTCTTTCTAATCCTTCTGGAGACAATCAGCAGTTTCCCTGCGTCCCTTGACAATTTACCCTCCGAGCAACAGAAATGTCACGGAAGAATAAATCATACTCTCAGCGGAAGATCCAAGAAAGCGCTCGATTTCTGAGCCGGAGAAATCTCCAGATTCGCTTTCATTTGAAATAAATGGCAAGATATTTTCTGTGATATCAACAATGCGAGAGAACGCAGTCTACAATGCATTTCGATATAATGAGCATTAAATTGATATTTCATGTAAATAAAGTTAATTTTTATGAGAGTAGGAGTTTTGGAACTCTAAACGTGTTAAGAAATAATGAGTTCAGCGATATGAAAAAAATAAAAATAATGAAATTATCTAAAATTTATATTTCACTTTTTACAGCGATTTCCACTCTTCAAATTTTCTCAAAAAATTATGTTTCACCTCTCTCTGTACTGGGACGCAATGCTTCAAAAACAAAGCGAGCTAAATATCTGAAATTTAGTATATTAGCCGCCATTAGCGACCAGCCATAACTAAAATGCATCTTTTTAAAAATTAATTATCTTTTTTTTAGAGACAATAATTAAACTTACAACATGGAGATATAAAATACTGATTTTTTTTTTCCAAAAGCAAATTGACTAAGTTTTGAGGTTTGAGCTAAACAATATTTGTGAATAAAATTTTTAAAATTATTATGCATTAATCGCAGAAAAAAATGTGCATAATAACTTATTTTACTTAAAAAGGAGTTAGCGCCTTTACCTCTTGACCCCCGGGGGGCACCTCGAAATGAGGATGAGATGCTTCCGGCATGGTGGCTGGATCTCGCCACCCTGGAGGGTACACTAATAGGTGGGGGATCTGACTCCTCCCATCGATGACGGGACGTACTTCCTTCGGGGAGGGTTGTACTGTGGCCGATGACGGCCCTTAGGACTCAACCACAGTTCCCGCCAATGTTGCTGTTGCGGCGGTCCGGTCATTCAGTTTTTAAAGTTTAAATCCGTGTGCCTTCGTGGCGGGTCGGAGAGTTAGATGGTTGACTTACCTCTTGACTTTTTCGAGGTTGTTAACTGAATTTGACGTACTTTTCTGTATAATTTAGAAACCGAATGTAATTTTGGCCCTTTTCCTGTCAACTCATTTTTCTAAATTAGGTGTATATCCATAAATTTGGCATGCTAACATACAAATCAAACTTATTTTAAGCACAAATTATAAATACAAGAAGTATTCAAATGAAAAGGTACGAAACGTCGTATCAAAATAACAGCTAACATATTTCCCTATGCCGCTATGGAAGAACGGAGCGAGACATCTAGAGATGCGATTGGAGTCTCCGGCGTAGATCGGGGCATGTGCAGGAGAGAGCAGAGGCTCTTACAAAGAGCGCCGTCCAATTGACGTGGTATGTTGAATTCCTCGAGCACAGAAGAACCGTTACATCCGATATGTATTGTGAGACACTCCGAAGACTACGCAGGGCCATCAAGTACAAAAGACCAGGGCTGCTCACCGAAGGTGTGGTTCTGCACCAGGATAACACGCGTCCATTCGTCTCCAGGGTCACACGCGCGGAACTGGCCAAGTTCAAGCGGGAGGAGCTCGACCATCCACCTACATCCCGGACATGTCGCCCTGCGAATTTCATGTGTTTGGTCCCCTGAAAACATTTGAAAGGGACGCTCTTTGACTCGGATGGCGAACTCAAGGACGCTGTGAAGGATTGGGTCTTGTCACAGGCACAGGAATTCTGGGAACAAGGAATCCTTCGGCTCTTTAATCAATGAAATCGTTGTGCTTATACCGATGGTGTATACTTTGAATATACCTTCATTTATACCCACAGTGTCATTTCATACCTTTTCATTTGAGCACCCCTTGTAGTTATGTTCTTAGGTTCTTGAAACAGGTGAATAAACAATGAAATTGTTGATGGATATAATCCAAAAAATTCATACTTATTAATATTCTGATGATAATATAGTATTATTTTCCAAATTTCATCTATTTTTCTCGTTGCCTTTCTGAGATACCATACGTGCATGAATACTTTCGGACATACAGACTAAACTGATGGCTTTCATCCAAAATTGCACTGAAATACACAATTTTGATGTAAAAACCACATGCCATATTTTATTTCATTACATCATTAAATTTTTTATTTATTTTTTCACTTATGGATAAATATTATTTTATAAATAGTTTTCCAGAGCACGAAGTAGTTTAGAACTCGAAAACTCATCTACAAGACATGGTCGAAATTTTGGCCGACTATTATTCTTTGGACTCTGTATACGAAATATTAAAGAGAAAAAAAATTCTTCCGAATCCATCAAAAGAATGTTAAAATATTTAACCTCCAGTAAGTGATACTGGTGATATTTTCATTTCCCAATTATTTTCTATTTCTGTTCATTTTTTTTTCTAATATATTGGAGCCACTCAGAATACACCCCCCCCCCCCAAATCCCATGACCCTTCGAATAATTTATATGTCTCGAAAGAATAAATCGTTCTCTCAATGGCAATCCTAGAAAAATGCTCAAGTTCCCAGTTGAAGAAAGCGAGTGATTCGCATTGACTTGCATTAAATACGAAGATATTTTCTGGTATCTCAACATTACGAGAAGTCTCTTAATCTGCCGTATCTGCTTCAATGTAATGAGTGTTGAATTGTCATTTCATGTAAATTAAGCAATTGGTATACAATGAAGAGAGGTATTTGTTAAGCCAGTAGGATTTTCTGGACACTGTAATGGTTACAGAGAATCACAAAGAGTGCTTAGAACTACGTTTCATACTGCTTTTTGGAATATGAAATGCATAATTATCATGACATATTAGAGTCTTAACATCTTAAAATTAATTATTTTTCTAAAGTCCTGTGATTCATATCCGGTTTGATATATATATAGATGGACTCTATTAAAAGGAAAAAAAGAGAGAAGAATAAAATTGAATCAGTTGCAAAGCGATATGCATATGAAACAGAATATGATGATGCATACAAAATTTGCAATAATGATAAAAAGAAGGAAAACATACATCATGGATTCATGAATATTGAATCAACCCTTTTTAGGGCCGTGGGAAGTATGCTTCCCACCAAATTTATCAATATTTGTATGAAATTATGTAGGTTGGCGTAAGTTCTGACAAATTTTTTTAGAAAGACAGAAACTTAGATGCTTCAGTTCTTTATCTCACACAAAATGATGTGTCTTGATTTGTTACTTAATTATTCATTAACCAAATTAATTAATCAAATTAAATTTATCTAATAAGCTAAATGAATCTCTTTTCTTATTCTAATTTCAAGCCTGAAAATATTTTAACATAATATGACTAGAAAAAAAATGGCCCTTTAAAGGGTTAAGAAACATTTTAACCTCTATTAATAAGAAAGGAGAATGTGCATGTGTTATCTTTCTTAGTATAACCGTATTAGATGCATAGATGCACATATGCAATTATGCATAGATCTACATATGCAATTATGCATAGATGTGCATATGCAATTATGCATAGATCTACATATGCAATTATGCATAGATCTACATATGCAATTATGCATAGATCTACATATGCAATTATGCATAGATGTACAATTAAAAAAAATGAATTTGAATTTTTACCAATAAAAACTTCTGCACGATTTTGATACTTTCCTGGGATAACTTCCGAATCCTTTGTTGCACAAAATGGATTTAAACTCCATTTTAAATTTATAAATATCTTTTTAATGATATACCAAAATAAAGTTGGATCAAATCTTTCTTGAATTTTGGCAATTTTTTTTAAAAAATATATTTTTCCCTAATTTCTAACAATAAATTACATTGTTCCCTTGAAATTAAATTGTTACATTGAACGAAAAAGGTTGTTTTCGTTTTTGCCAATAAAATTTAATTACGGATTTTGCTACTATTATCATGGGATAAATTAAATTTATCAACTACTAATATTATTAAGGAATATCATAAATCATATTAGAACAACAATTTGTTGGTGTATTTTCAATGAAATAAATTCTAAACATATTCCAACTTCGATTAATTTCTTTATTTCACCAAATTTATAATTCACTAGACATCATAGATTCAGAAATTATTGTGTTGACAGCATTCAATGGATGTCAGAAAAGAAAAAGAATTATCAATACTGTTCACGAAGTGATTTCCTTTACTGCAGACTCCAAAGATATTTTCATTTACCAATCAATTTCAATTCCGGTTCATCCTTTCCATCAGTTTCTCCCAATCTTCCTTGAGACAATCAAGAACTTCACCTTGTCCCTCGACAATTCCCCACCAAGCAATTCAGACATCGCCGAACAAATTGAACATAGTTTCCAGACGAAGGAAGGGAACGTTTCAGTTTGATTTGAGTTAAACCGGAAAATACCCTGCTAGGATTTCGCCAATGATGCGTCCTTGTTGGTCTGCTAATCTTCAAAATTTGTTAAACTGTGATTTCAAGGAAATTGGATCATTTGCAAATAATGAATTCGATAAGCAATTGTTTAGATGGTCCGATTTATGTTAGCATTTCAAATATGGATGAGAATAGTTTAAGTTTGTCTAGAAATTTTGTTTAAAATTATTCGTGTTTTGGAAATAGAACTGATTATCTCTTAATCAGAATTTTTAAGTACTAGTAGGCAATTTATACAGAATGGGAATTCAGGTCTTGAATGCAAAAATGTTTCCTAAAAGAGCATATTTCAATGACACATAGTTTATTAAATAAACTGAAAAGAAAACAAATGACATTACATCCTGTGCCAGGAAAAAGTTTTAATATTGTTACGAAAAATTCTGTAAAACCGATGGATTCGCTGTAGTGGGTTTATGGTGACATAGTCAACAAACCTTAATAACAAATAACGATGTTTAATAACACGATGGTACGAATACACAGCAAACGGCAAGACATCTAACACAGCTCAGATATACACAAGCAATACACAGCAGCGTATTCGGTAATAATCAGTAAGAATATTCATAGACAGCAGTATAAATCTGGATGGGGGTTTTATTCCGTGATTATATTTCTCATTTAGCTGCAAGAAGTCTTTAAATTTCTTGACATTCTGTTCATTTTCCTCTTTTAATTACTAAATAATAAAGTTTTTTAAAACTATACTTCCTTCTTAAATTTTAACTATTCCTAGCTTGGTTTTTTTCATAAAGAATTATACCTGAAGAGTTTGCATATTGTATTAATGTAATTAGTATCACACATATGCTGTATAATATTATACAATATTTCCAATAATGTACAATATTGTTGATTATTGAATAATATATCATATCCCACAGTATTGTACAAAATTGTTGAATATTCAATAATATAATATCGTAAAATAATGGTAACTAATGAGTGATATAATATCGCAAGATAATGATGAGTAACGAAGCATTTTTCGAACAATATTATAAAAATATTGTTAAATATAGTTTCGAACATTATTGTACAGTATTCCGGAATATTGAAAAATACAATATCTTGCATTATTGTACAATATTGACTAATATAATATCGCACAATAATTATTACTATTGAGTAATATAGTATCGCATAATAGAGATTATTTAGTAGCATAATATCGAACAATATTGTGTAACATTTTTAAATTCTGAATGACATTATTTTGTACATTATTGTAGAGTATTGTGGAATATTGAATAATATAATATAATATCGCAGATTATTTTACAATAATGCTGAATATTAAATAATATAATATAATATCGCAGATTATTTTACAATATTGCTGAATATTAAATAACATAACACAGCATCCTACAATATTTAGCAACAGGCCTTGCTTTCTTGAAAGGTATCCCATTGGCGTTCGAAAAGTATTTGCTCTATATCAAGAAATATACGGAATCATAAACAATTCAAGTTAAAGAAAGAAAGAACATGAAAACACATTTCCCTTTCTTCCTGAAGTTCTGCTTTAAAATTGATTTATAGAGAAGAATTTCTTTAATGATACCAACAGAGACTACAGGGACCAAACATCAAAAAGAACGTATCAGATCAATTTAAATAATTGTACCAATGACGGTTGCAGGGAAAAGGTTCGGAATTAGCATAATTACGATACAATTTATACTTAATTCTTTTTTCTGTTTCATCATTAAGTTAAAGATGATTTTTTTTCTCCTCCTCAATGTATTTAAATTAAAAGCTAAAAAAGTTACTTTAATTGGAATTACAGTTGCTTTTATTCTATTTTAAAAACAAAATGGCTTTAAGCGAAATTGTTCTTAGGATCCCATTAATTCCTTTTGCAAGAAATTAAATCAGATTGATCCGATTTTTTAAAAAACTGTTGAGATAAAGTTGGATTTTTATAATGAACATGTTTTTAAAGATATAAAATATATAATTTTCATTTGCTATAGCTGATATTTTATATTTTTATATTAAGAACTCGATTCTTTAAATTGAAATAGGCAAATTCTTCAAAAATTAGCAAAGTACACAGAATACAAGTTTCTTATAAATAAAAATTCGCTCTTAAGATACGCTCTGAAAAGTGTAGAACTCTGTTCTTCAACTTGTCTTTTGAAAATAATTTTTTAAATAAAATAAAAAGATAATTTTTAATACAATACTATCTTTAAATAAATGCATTTCTTCGATGGAATCATTTTGTATGGTCTTTAAATAGTATTTTAAATTGAATTTCTTAGAAGACTAAGATTATATTAAGATTTTAAGAAACATATACGCATGTGTATATTTTAGAGATCAAAATTGATTTTATTTCTAAAGATTCTAGATTTCTTGAAGATTCTAATTCTATTAGAAGAACAATCTTTTACTCATTCTTAATAATTAATATAGTTTTATTGCAATAGCTCAGATTTTAATAAAAAATTTTACACATCAAATTTCTTAGAAATCAAAGAAATATCAGTTTAAGTAATCTTAATCTTCAAACACGAAATAAAATTTCTATTCTTTTCTTTAAAAAAAAACCATATATACTTAATACTTCTGGAATGTAAATTTTTAGTTATATATAAATACAAGCAAAATTCATAAGAAAGTAATATTTATAAATACATTTATTAAATGTACAAAAAATTGAAACCTTATTATATATATATATATATATATATATATATATATATATATATATATATAAATTATACATGCATAATTTATAGAAAATCTATAAACAAAAACAATTGTTATCGCTAAAAGATTAACTCGAAGAGTTTGAGGTTTCTATACGATTTAGTTCTTTTGTATCTAGAATGCACCTAGAAAAAATAATTATACCTATCTATATATGTGTATGCGAACACAATAACGCTATAACGCAACGAATTATATGGATAATATTCGACATATGGTTTTACTATTAGACCTGTAGATTGGTGTCTTAAGTGTGAGTCAAATCCATCAAGAGGTTGATTGCATGTCCGTCAGCCTTTTTGCTAATAGGTGAAAGCAGTACAACAAAAATATGAAGTAGATGCCAAAATGAGATCTAGCATTTTTTTTCTGGCATCAAAATGGCAGCTTTGCATCCAATTTCTAACCTAATGGGTGAAAGTGAAAAACACAAAACATAATCGATTTAACTCCTTGCTCTACAAATGTTAGCTAAAAATCGTGTAGATATAGCGTCCCAATTATCCGAATTAATTGGAATCTATGCAGTTTGGATTATTAGTTAATTGCTGGAAAGTTTTTTCTTAGTAGGGAGAAAATAAATTATTTACAAAGTTTTCATTTAATGGCCAGAAAAATAATATTGTTCTCATTTTTGTATAAAGTGGTCTCTAAATGTCAGCACTTTGCTAGTCTGGCCCATTAAATAGTCCAACATATATAGAAAGGTAAATAATATATTAAAAAGAAATCAAGTGATGATTGTTGTTGTAAATTAAACTGTAGGAACATCAAAGATCGCCTATGTTTGGTAATTTTTTATATTTAATTACATATTAGCTTCCTTTAGCGGGAGGCTGGTTTGCCTAGAACATTGGTTGTGTTTCAGTAAAATCTTTTATTCATTACTTTATGTCCATTATTCTCCGTAGAAAATATTTTTAATCGTCAAATTGTGAGAGACATCAAAGTGGTGTTATTTTAATAGCCTCACAAATGTTCTAGACATGGTGTATATGAACCGAACTAATAGAGAAAAGTTCCTTGACATAATAGTGCTATTGAAAGCACCTTACTGTTTGGATCGTTTATCTTCCGAACATACGTAATATATTAAAATACGTTTTTTTACTCATATTCCTTCCTTAAACATATCTCTTCTTCTTAAATTGCTAACGATGTAAAAAAAAAATAAGCGATTAAGTATTTCACAGAACAGTCAAAACGTTTTGAAGTTCAATTCATCAATGAATTGTATAGTTGAAAATTAAACCAACAATATTTTTTAAAAGTTTAAAAATTCAGAAAACTAATTACACGACAGTTAAATTTGAATAATTCAAAAACTTTTCAAATTCTAAAATAGCAGAAAAATTAGTTTTGTACGATAATATTTCCGTGAACTGTTGCTTAAAAATACCAAAATTTCACTCAATTTTTAATTATTTAAATTTCTAATAAAACTTTTTAAAGAATAGTTCCGAAGTGCACATTCATTCACTTTAAGTTATATATGTGCCAAATTTGATTATTTTAAATCAAACAAGTTATATTGCAGAGGATAAATACACACATATATATATTTTACTTCGTTATTAGTAGATATAATAAAATATATCGTACAATTTTGTATATTTATGCAAAAAATTATACTTTGCTATTCAAATGTCTTTTTTAAAAGGACCCTAATGAAGCAGCAATTTTTTAAGCCGAAATTCCCCTTTTTTGAAGCGGCAGGATTATTGAGAGACTACTATATTTACATACTGTATTAATTAAAATGCATTGTTTAAACAAAACAGCTAAACAATCAAATAAGTCAAAAAGTTAAGTCTCCTAGTTTCGTCATCTTTATTCGGAGATGTATTCACCACAAACCAATCAAGGTAGTTGGTTCTTGTTGAGTTCTGCTGATAACAAGATTATCAAAGATTGAAAGTTTTTGCTGATTTTCTTATGAGAGCCTGTTGTGGTCAGTTAAGATGTCTGCCTCCTTCTCCTCGTCTCTCAGACACACACAGTCACACAAATGATGTGTTGCAGCTTTTCCTGTTAAAATACAGTGTAGAAAACAGGCCCTTGCAGCTCCCCTGATTTTGTATTTAATCTTCGCTGCTACTTTTAGTATATCGTATTTAGTATATCTATAAAACAAATGAAATCGCCATCATGTAAATAATACCATAAAAACTTTTATATAATAAATTCTTATAATTTTATTTTGAAATTCCCTTTGCGCATCCCTAATTTCAGAGTTTCGATATTTAAGTAATCTCAGGGTCAGATTAACAAATACAATCAGTCACAAAAGTCTACATACATCCGCTAATGTTCGCAGATCTAGCACTTTACTCATATTTTTGAATATACAACTTTATTTTCGTTAACATCTTGGGTAATATCTCATATCTAGTAAAAAAAATTATGAACAAATTCGTTAAAATATAACAAAAATTAACAACATATTAAATTATATAGTCACAAAAGTCTACATACAGAGACAGAACAATACAAACTTTTAGAATTAAATGCCAAAAAATGTAACACTAATACTTTGTAGGACCTCTCTTTGAAGTAACAACTTCCTGAATTCGGTTTGGCATCGACATAACCAGATTTTTTTGTCGTCTCAGGTGTAATTTGAGACCATGCAAGCTCTATTGCCTTCTTTAGGGTTTCCTTGCTTGTTTCCGATTGCTCCTGAACTTTCCTATCAACTTCCTTCCAAAGGTGCTCGATGGGATTAAGGTCTGGGGACTGTGACGGCGAATGGAGCTGTTTAGGAGTTTTATAGAGTAGCCATTCCTTAACAATCTTAGCTGTATGTTTTGGGTTGTTGCCCTGCTGGAAGACAAAGTTGTTCCGAAGTCCCAATTTTCAAACCGATGGAAGTAGATTGCCTTGCAAAATCTTCAAGTATTCAAATCGATTCATTATGCCATCGATAAACACTAAATTGCCCACCCCAGCGGCCACCATTGCTCCCCAAACCATAACACTGCCTCCACCGTGTTTCACAGTTGGAGTCAAATTCTCGGGATTCATTTCTGTGTTGTATTTTTTTTCCTCCAGATTTTTTCGCAGCCATCACTCCCAAACATGTTAAACTTACTCTCGTCTGTAAAAACAACTGTTTTCCAAAAATTAAAATCTTGGTCAATATGTGCAGAAGCAAAATCAAGTCTATTTTTTTTTGTTAGTAGATGAAATGAACGGCTTTCGTCTAGAAACTCTACCATTGTAGCCGGCTGATCGAAAAATTCTATGAACAGTTTCTGGATGCACTTTCTTTCCACTAGCTGTTGCAATTTGATTCGCTAATTTTGGAGCACTAATTTTCGGATTTTTCTTCACTTTTCTTACTATGGTTCTTGCATCACGATCATTAAGTTTCCTTGGACGACCACATCGATATTTGTTAAGCACATTTCCACGAATAACATAATTTCTGTAAATTGTTTGAACAGTTGACCGACTTTTTTTTTTTACAATTTTTGCAATTTCTGCATAAGATTTCTTTTCACATTTCATTCTTACTATCATATTTCGAAGTTCTAAAGATGTTTCCTTTCCCTGACTCATTTTGTTGAAGTTACGATGTCAAAAAATCTCGGGAAATGAAGATTAGAATAGATAACGAAACATGTAATCTCAAACTAAGACAATCTTCCAAAATAACTTCGTATGCAAATTTTTTCCTTCCGCCAATCAGGTGTATGCAGACTTTTGCTACTTGATAATTACTATACAAATCACAAAATTACCTAGAAATTATTATTTCATATTATTTTTATTTTGGAAAACAAATTTTTTAGAGAAAACTGAAGGAGTGATATGATTTTTAAAATTGAAATTTAATTGTTTTTTGAGAAACCTTTATTTTGATCAGTGTATGTAGACTTTTGTGACAGACTGTAGGTAAAGTAGGCAAATAAATAGAATCCCAATAACTTTAGGTGTCCCTGGGGCCTTTGAGATTTTCATCATGTAATTTTAGGGTAATTTGTATTTTCATGTGGTTTGGAAGGCCCTCATTTTTAAGGTCGAGAATCATTTAAACATATAAATTTATTCTAGCAACATTTTAAATTAATTATATTTGAAAACATATGTTTTTTATGGCTGTAAAATTATATTTCTTTATTATTTAAAATATATATGATCTTATGACTAAATAATACTTAGAATTTGTTAGGCTTTTTATGCGATTTTTTGCCTAATTATCCTTAAAATTACTTTTTAAATTGGAATTGTAATTTTTTTTTACACGAAAATACTGAAAAAGTTCAGTTGACGTGCCATATTTTTTTCTGTTACTTTAATTTGCTAAAATCAGTCGATTAAAACTACTTTCGAGAGTTTCAATTAAAATCTATAAAAATATATCGTTTTGGAAACTTTAGCAAAAAAAGAGAGGAGACAAGATTTGCTATGTCTTAGAACCCCAACCAGCCTAAACAGACTCAGAATGAATTTTTTTCTTTTATCCAAAAATTTCTATTTACAACTAAATTCATTTTGAACATGTCAATTTATAGGCTTTCAAATTTTATATTGGTTAATCTGAAATATATGTCGATTTCGGTTTTCAAAAGTCATAGTTTTAATTTCAGCTAAATAAATTTTTTTTGAAAAGAGTAAACCACATTTCTACTGTGTTACAGGCATACCATATTTCTAATTCATTTATTAGTGCTCATGTTTCTACTTCATAAGAATAATTTTAATTATAAATATGAAACCAGTATTTATTACTATAAATACATTCCCTTTTTCTCTTACTCTCTTAAGAACTTTCAGAAAAGATTTAAGAAAAAAAACCTGCTTAGTTCAATAGATGTGCGTTAGATGGCAGCACGATCATAAGCAAAATGAAAAATGCTAACTTGTGATTTCCCCCAATTTCTTTTGCTAATCTTTAACCAAGAACAACCAAACGATACCATTATCAGGATCGGAGGGGGGGGGGGGGAAGCGCCAAATTGTCCAATTAATGAGAGGTTAAGTAATATCATTTCATTCTAAATGTATGAAAGAAAAGTGCTATTTCTAATTATTTATCTGAAGTGGAAAATATTTAATATCTTCGAAGTTTAAGTTTCATGAAAGCCGATTTCGTTGTGCGTTTTCTTTTTCCACTCTAACTATGAAGTCATGTTTTGGTTCTCAGTTACCCGAGTTCAATAAAATAACTCAATAATTAAATAATAATGTTTTTGAACTCGTTAACTCAGAATTTAATAACAAGTATATATTTGAGTAAATGATTTGAAGATTCTGTTAAAAACACAACGATTAAAATAAGGTAAAACAGAATTCTATTCCAAAAACATTTTTTTTTTCAGGCAAATAATTTAAAAGGTCGTTAGAAAATCGTTTTTTAATTTCTTTTATAGATATAAAACATTTTTTAAAAAAAAGGATTATTTTCAAAATTTTTTGCATTGTCTGAAAAGTAAATAAAAGGAAAAACAAACAAACAAATTCAAAACGATAATGTCTTTATTTCATATTTTGTCTAGTTTGAAAATTGTTTATGATTTTGAGAATATAATTTCTATAGTTGATTAAGCAATAAAAGGAAAATAAAAGAACAAGAATCAATGAAATATGTTCCACTCAGAAGTGAATTGCTTTATAAATTGAACACTAAGTTAAGTAAACCTTTGATAAGTTAATAAAACTTTAAATTATCTTTGCATTTAAATATTAAAGATTAAAAACGGAATTTGGGAATTTGTTTTTTTTAGATAAATAATTTAATCCCAAGAAGAATGAAATAAATGAATAGTGAAAATAGTAAAGAAATAAATTAATTCCATGAGGTAGAACAGATACGAAAAGGATTCCATAATTGGCAGCAAATAGGGTATCCTCACATATTGCCCATTATTGAATTTTATTACGCTTAATTCGATATCAAAAAATCTTTTAGTAACGCTGAGCTGTAGCAACCTCTGAAATTATTTCAAAAAGTTATTTATTCTTTTTTTTCCTGTATGAAGTGAAGGACGAGAAATAATTATGATTTGCCAAACTAGCTGGAGTGGTCTGCCTGAAACTTTCCCGCATACTCTCCAATAAAGGTCTTATATTTTTCTCTTCGCATACAATTGAGGATTTGGACAAAGGCCTCGCTTATACTGCACAACATTGTTGAACGATAGTTAAACAGTATAGATCTTTGACGAAATCTAATAGTTTTTCTGGATCTATCGGAAGAAAATTTGCCGGCCGGTTGACACCAAAACTACAATTGTATTCGCAAGATAACATCCCAAATTTCGTTGATTTAAGTCCTTGCGTTTATATGTATGCGAAAGTATAGAACGAAATATGACAAATCTTACGAAAAATTTGGTGTAAAATTTTATAGGTATTTATATTTTAGATGTTAAATTTACGAACTAAATTTTGTTTATATCGCTCTTTGAGTTTTAAAGTTAATCAAGTTCGTTTCGAAACGAACAGTTAGACAAAAAATCTTCATATGAATAGATTTTATTAAAAATTTGATAGAAATGTACGAATGTCAACTATCTAGCTATAACGAATTTCCATATAATAAATTTCAGTTTTCTATTTCAAAGCTGTTTTGAATAATCATGTTCACAGACAAAGAGACTGAGTAACCTATCTGAGACCAGAGATCTGAAAAGAGGATTTCAAACGTGACAATCTCGAGTGTGAAATTTCAGGCGATTATATTACTTTTTCTATACTTCGGATGCGAGAAATTAAAAATTAAATTTGGAGATTTAATTAATATTCAGTTTTAAGATTCTAAATTTTAAAATATTCATTTTGAAATTAAAACTATCATGCTCTCCTCTCTTGATAATATTTAAAAAAAATTGCTTCAATGAAATTTGGAAAGCAAGCGCTACACCAAAATAGTATATTTTTGTAAAATCTTTGACGAAATATGTGTATTACAAGTTTGTCATACCTGAATGTCATTATACAAAATGGAACGAGATATTCGGTGAAATTTAGCATATATTGTTCTCACCCAAGTTGAAATGCATATCAAAGTTTGTTTGAGCCAAAATATTGACTATTTTTTCAATCTGTTCATTTTTGAGTATGCGAACTGGATAATTTAAAAACTCAACAAGCATAATGTGAATGAAATATGGTATAGAGTCTTGAAATTAAAACTTTTTTATCGATTTCAAATTTTGGGCTAATAGGTCAAAAGGATAGAAGTACAAACGTATATTTGATTTTCTTAGTTAGACTTAGAAATTTACATTGCAAGCACTTTATTGTGTATTAAATGAGAAATTCGTAATTCCACGGGTTTTATTAATATTCTTTTGACATTTCCTAATACAATATCTTACTGAATAATACAAATTTGGACTTAAATCCGTATGACAAAATTCGTTTGCCTAACTCAGAACTTTTTTGAGTTACCATGTTTACCATAGTTACCATATACACATTTTTTGAGTGACAATGTTTACCATAGTTACCATATACACATTTTTTGAGTGACAATGTTTACCATAGTTACCATATACACATTTTTTGAGTGACAATGTTTACCATAGTTACCATATACACATTTTTTGAGTGACAATGTTTACCATAGTTACCATATACACATTTTTTGAGTGACAATGTTTACCATAGTTACCATATACACATTTTTTGAGTTACAATGTTTACCATAGTTACCATATACACATTTTTTGAGTGACAATGTTTACCATAGTTACCACATACACATTTTTTGAGTTACCATATTTACCATATACACATTTTTTGAGTTACAATATTTACCATATACACATTTTTTGAGTTACAATATTTACCATAGTTACCATATACACAGTTTTTGAGTTACCATGTTTACCATATACACCATATACACAGTTTTTGAGTTACCATATTTACCATATACACAGTTTTTGAGTTACCATATTTACCATATACACCATATACACAGTTTTTGAGTTACCATATTTACCATATACACCATATACACAGTTTTTGAGTTACCATATTTACCATATACACCATATACACAGTTTTTGAGTTACCATATTTACCATATACACCATATACACAGTTTTTGAGTTACCATATTTACCATATACACAGTTTTTGAGTTACCATATACACACTTTTTGAGTTACCATATACACACAAATATAATATCTAAAGTGCATTTTTCAAACTCAAAGAGGTCTGAAACTTAAGGATTCATCGTAATAAGTGATTCGATATATATATATATATATATATATATATATATATATATATATAATTAAGAATTCTGATTCTTAATATAACATTCATCTACGTAGCCACAAGCATATAAAATTTCTCAAACTAATCTTTAAGGCGTTAATTTAAAAATAGGCATCAGTTAAATCAGAAAAAATAAAGAACGCAATGCATTTGAAACGGAATTTAATAGAGAAGGTATGTGGGCGAATTCTAATTATGTAGAAAGAGATTTCCATTTCATTTCATGTAGAATAATAGAATTAAAGTGTAAGCCAGATTTGAGCTATTTTAGTCTAAGTAAGCCGCGAAAAGTTGTTATTTAATTATAAGATTAACGTCAAGGGAAATAGAATTAATTTTAATGTTGTGGACAAGGTAATGGAAAATTTCTGGAGCAATCCCTCTCCTGAGTGGGGGGGTGGGGGTGCAACAGTTAAGACTGGTAATGATCTAAAGTGCAAAACATAGAGATTAAAATGAATTTAAAGTGGTATAAAACTTTTTTTTTCCAAATTTGTGTAAACAGCGAAATAAGAATGAAAGTCTGCTTTTTAACAGTTAAGAAAAAAGAAATCTGCTATCGCAAATTTCAAATTATTATGTGAGAAAATTATTTTTTTAAGTCATGTGGTACAAATTCGACAGAAAAACATCATGCTCCCACATGACACATATTTCGCAATCGCCAACATTTAGAAAAACGGTGGCTTTTGACCATCTCAAAATCAATCGAATTCTAAAATTCTTTTCTCGAGGAGATATTTTTTTTTCATGAAAAAACAGGTTAAATTGGTTTTAAATAATCACGTGGCTATTAGATTACGCATGCGTTGATATTTAGAAAATGATGGGTTTTTATTCATCATAAAATCATGCGAGCTCTAACATTTTCTTTGCCACCTAAAAAATTGCAAGTTTGAAAAAAAAAAAAAAAAAACCTATATATACCTTACCTTGCTGTTTCATATTGATTCTCGTTTTCTTTGTGCTTTTTCGGGTGATAATTTTTTTATGAACCTGCCCTTTATTAGCCAGATAACAGAATCGGGTACATGGCAAACATTCGCGCCAAGTTGTAATATTTTGTTGGCGATAAGTCTCTAAATCTGAGAATACCATTTTTTAATACTCCTAGATGGGAATTTGAAAAAACACCTGTGAAACAAAAAAATACCAATTAAGACACAAATTTTTAAAAAAATGGAAAAAGTCGCTTTTTTGGCTAAAAAGTGGTATAAAACAAACATCCTCTATTTTAGAGGTTTATCAAATGATTTGCTTTAATTTTGCAGATAGCTTAAGAAATATATTATATAGTTCCTGAACTAAAAAACAATCTGTATTTCAATACATTCTTTAAATAATGAGGTTCGACTTAAAAATAACACAGACTTTTCCATTTTTTTTCACATTATAAATTAATTATAAAATATTTGTAAATAAATAGATTACTTATTATCTTGTTCAGAACCTGAAGAATATATTGAGGGAATTATTATACCATATCTGAGCCAAAAATATGCATTAGATTCTAATTTATGTGGCTTTTAGTAAGAAAATTCTATCAAAGATTAGAATATGAGAAAATAGCACAAAAAGTATGTAAATATAAATTTAAAAATCAATATAATTTCCCAAAAAATAACTTAGAAAGAAAATTCTAAAGGTTTTAAAAAGAAGCATGCTCAAATACTAAGAATATTAAATTTTAAAAAGTTCATAATTACACGAAAAAATCGGCATTTTAATGTAATCACCTACCTTAAGTGAGACGTGATCGTTACCAACATAATAAATTTCTAAGATGAATTAAAATTACTTTTCTAATTTTGGAAATTTAATAATATTCTACTCAAGGCTTAAAATATTTCATAATTATAGAAAAATAATTCATTTGTGAATTACATCCCTGAAAGGACAGTTTCTCACGAAAATAAATGAAATATTAAATATTAAACAATGAACTTAGTAATATGTTTGATAACATTTTAAAATAATAAAAAAAAATATATTTCTAAACTGACAAAAACTACATTCATGAGTTTCTGTGCCGATCCTAAAATACATTATGTTCAACAAGGCGAGTCTAGATTCAATAAAGTCTAGACTAAGTTAAACTCAATCCGAATTTTAAAAGTAAGAACAACAGAATTTTTAATTTTTTTTAATGATAGTGGTATGTATTATATAATGAAAGATATATTCTTTAAAAATATTAAAATAGTAATAAGTAATAAATTCTTCATTACTTGAATTCTGTAGAAAGGAGCTAAAAATTTTATGTTGTTCGCATGTATAAATAAAAAAGAAACTTTGAAGTACGGTAACAATAGATGAATGTTTCATCATTAAATTATTTATGTTGAAATGCGAGACATTTATTTTATTTCTAAATATGAAATATTTATATTTCATACTTTCTTAGAACTTCATTATTTAAAATTAGTATAAATTTTATCGACAATTTTCTCTTTTAATTAAAAGGATTATATTTGACAGTATACAATAAAGCAATTAGCTAATTGAATTATTATGGTAAATAAGTGCTTATTTCATAAATAATTTCTAAACATGGATTCAATGTTGAACAATAGAATTTAACATAAACGCTTATTAAAATCAATTAAAAAGAACAAGCTTTTAGTGATATAGTAAAACCTTGACGAGATAGTTTGTAAAACTTTGGTATTCGTTAGCAGTTTACTTTTCAGAAAAACAGCCGCTAGCTTGTCGCAAAACTGCTTGCTAAGGTAAAAACTCACATCAAGCAATCATATTGGAGACATGACAAAAATAATTTATCCACCTCGTTTGAAATTCGATTATAAAAAATATTTAGAATAAAAAGACGCTAAGAGTTCACTCGAAGGAATCTCATATATATTAGCCTTTATTATTTAATTAATTTTTTTAAGTTGGTCAATTAAAGTGTTTTTAAATCGATATCATCGGTAACCCATTTTTTTCTTGTTCTTTGAAATGACTCTAAACATTATATTTAAAAATCATATATAATTGTAATTTGTTTTAGTTAAATCAAAGTAAAAACTAAAAATCAGAAAACAGCAGTTTTTTTTTTTTTTTTCGTTTCTAACTTTTTTTATGGTAAGTAATCCATTTCTTGACTCTTCAATAATTGCAAAGAAACATTATTTATAGTATTTAATTCACTTGAGAATTTTATTGTGATAAATTTTTGATCAATAAAACAATGAAAACTCTACGTAGTATCCTTTATTAAATGGACACTTTAGATATAAACTGTCATGTTTATTTTGAAATTTTATGATACAAATGCTTATATTTTTTATTAAATTTCTTACTTATTTATAGAAATTATTTTATAAATAATATAATTTTTCTCTGTTTCGTAAATATACCTAATAGTTAATCATTAAAAGAAGAATTTTTAATCAATATTATATTAAGACGATGTCTTTGCTATTATTTTTATCAGATAAATTCTCTTTGTATTTTTAAAGTCTCAGTTAAGGATTATATTATCTTGAAGTTTTAGTTATTTAGTATTTCGGCCACGCTAGGTTGAAATCAATCATGTTTCACTGTACTAAAATGTGTATTGATATCCATTTCTAAAAGAATAAGAGTAATTAAAATAAAATTATGTTCTAGCATTTGCTTACTGCATAACTTACAATTTTTTACAGTAAATACAAAAAACTTAACAGTCATTGGTAATCACAGATAATGACAAAGTAAAATGATGTTCATAATCACTCATATTATATTGCTCGACATAGGTGATTTTTTTAAAGACACTTTTGCGTTCTGAATAAAAAATGTGCTCTAATCCTATATAAATATCAAAAACAAACAAAAAAACATAGATGAAAATAAAATACATAATATTACTATTTAAAACAGTTCTAAATTTTAACGTACCACATAATAGCAACAACTTTAAATTCCATCCATGTTCTGAGATGAAAAGTATATCTCTGGAATTATATATTACACGGGGTTTGCTATGTACAAAAGATGCATTTAGCCAATTTATAGCAAATTCCATTTAAGAAAGTTTCAAAACTTGTTTTGACTTAATAGTATTTATCATTAATTTTAAAAAAAATTGTTATTTAGATGCAATGTTTGCAAACAAGTACAAATATTTTTATAACTATTCTAACCGTTATTACATGTTACACGATAACAACAAGATATAATTCAATTAGTATTTAATAATAATTCAACCAGCCTTTAATAATAAATATAAATTAGTATTCAGCAATAATTCAATTAGTATTTAATAATAAATATGAAATTAATATTTAACAATAATTCAATTAGTATTTAATTATAACTGAATTAGTATTTAATAATAAATAAACAATTATTATAATTATTTTGCTATATTCAGTTAGTAATAGTAAAAAAATGAGAGCACTATTCCAAGAAAATCGCGGAGTAAGCTGTTAAAAAATTTAATCATATATTCTGATATTTTAAACTAATAGATATTCTGTAACCGAAAATTGTTAAATTTTTAACTGAAATTTATTTAACTGGTCAAACTTCATATTTTACTTTTGAAAGTTATACTATCTAATTTCTTTAGAAGAAATCTTGTTTATGTGTTAAGTATTCATTAAAATTTAGTTGATGATTAAAAGAGTTGATGCTTAGCGACCATTGCCCTTGTTGTTTCAAGTACTTTTATAAATATTTTTTTTAATTTTATCTTTTGTTTTAAGAAATGAGCAACAATTCTACTTGCAGCATTGCCAATTCTTGAAACATAATTGGGTGTCCTTGAACTGAGCTACGCAACTATTTTGAACATACACAAGAAGATCATTTACACGATCTGCTTAAATCACAATTGTTCCTTAAAGTAAAATCTCAGGAAAAAAAATCCACGAATGAATATAAGTTTTTGTTTAACCTTTTATATTCGAAGTTTCATATTTGAGGTCAGTGTTACGGTAGGAAACAGCAGGCGACTTGTTTAGAATATCTTCAGAACGATTTTTATTTTTCTTTTGGCAATAGTTTTTTTTTCCCAGCATCTGCTCAGCAAGATCAACCGAGAATAAATCGTTGTTCATATCACTAAGACAGCTGTTAATGTTTTGTAATTGGAGGCAAAAACTTGGTAGAACAGCGGACAGAAAACGGCGGGAGAAAGAAAAAAAAAACATACAGCAGTGAAAGAAAATCTTAGAGAAATGATAGTTTATTTGTCGCCGAATTAAATGACGACAAATTGAAAAAGAATGTAACACTTTTCGAAAAGATCCTATTCATCTTATTGCAACTTGCTGAAGAAAGAAGTGGAGGGTGAAAAAATGAGTTAAGGACAAAGAACTCAGCCCTAAGTAGTTTTGCGTAGGTGGAAAATGTTTTTTAAAAAAGAAACCTTGGTGTTAATAAAAGTTAGGACGAAAAAAAAAAACCATTTACTTACGCTGCTATCATACTGAATATAAGAACTAGACGTTTTAATTAAAAGATTTTAATGTCATTTGGAGATTAACTTGCAAGACAAAAAATTGTTTTTTAGTATACATTTTGAGCAATTGATACTAGATGAGAATTCGAAACTGGCACCAGAAATGTTGTTAAGAGATAGAAATCGTCTGGAAATACATGCACAGAAGGTTTACACTGGGTCACTTTTACCTCTGTATCAACTTTCATTGAAGAAAAAGTTTTGAGATCGTTGCCATATTTAGATTCAGTAACCGCAATATCAACTTTAAAAAAAACTGGTGTAAACAAAAATAAAATTAAAAAAAAGTAAAGAAAACATGATCAGAGATAAAGATCAAAGAAGAAGTCAGTATATATATATATCATTCTTTAATAGACGTGAGATTTCAGATGACTATTAATTATAGAATTGTTATTGTAAAGTGTTATGCCTAATGTAATATTGGTGCTATAATTAAAAAATAATTGATTTGTTTTCAATATATAGAAATATATTACAAGGTTTCATACAGATATACATTATTCCATAATATCCATTGTAATTCTATATCCTCTTTCTTCGATGTTAATCCCCGCATGATTGGGAAAAAAAATTAAAATCATCTTTTAAAGAATAGTCTAAAGGAATAATAGATACTTATACCTTCATCTCCTTTCATATAAGATTTTGGAAAATAAGATATGCTGTTTATTTCCAACCAGTACTTACCATGTGTGGGATAACTAATAAAAAAAAAAGTCTTGAAAAAACTATCCACCGGATGATTAGAGAGAAGATCGATTAGCTCCAAAGGAAGGATGGTGGGTCACAATAGTTTGAACCTGTGATTGCCACAATCATGAATATACGATTTCCGAATTAATAATAGAAGACTTATAAATACATTCCTACAACTATCTGTTGGTTAAAATACTTCCAGTATATTCGAATGTAATAAACTCATATTAAGCAAGGGTTTGTTTGGGACACCCTTGTATCTTATAATACAGGATAATGATCATACTATAAAGATGACAAACAAGGTGGGTCGTATCAAGTGGCACTGGAAGGCAAATCGCATAATATTTCGTCGCCAATAAAGGGCTTAATGATCAACACTACTGTTACGAATTTCAATACTATTTATCTGAGATGTGAATCTTATCACTGAAAACAACTTTTACAGTAATTTTTAATGGATTCTGAATAAAGGCCAGGTGAATGATTTCCGATCTTGGCAACATACTTTGTGATCATTTGGCGATAAAAATGATTAACGCAACGATCACTAATAGGAACCGAGATCTGGAAATCCTTTTCAACATTTCCTGTAGATAGACTATATAAACGGAAGCGCTTACATACAAGAGTAATTCTTTCTTAGGAGTTCTGATTGCATTATAAGTTGAACGCTATTGATTATACTGTTGATGTTATTAATTAGCAATTTGCTGTTTGTTAGTACATTGTAAATATTTGAAAATTCTGCTTTTTGAGTGTACATTGGCTGTGGTTTTGCTGTCTGTGCTTTGCATTTTCTCATGAAATAAAAGCATCTATTATGCAGCTTGTTACACTTCTATATGTATATCCTCGACATAATTACTAAATCAAGATGAAGCAAGACATAAAAAGAAATAAAATAAATTAACTGATGTAAAATATCAGCTCCACCAATAAAGAAAATTGAAATTCTATAACGGAATGAAATAATTGGAATCTGTGTCTCTTTCTTTTCCTAAGCATGTTTTTTGATTTACAGGTAAAATAAATATTAAAAGCAGAAAGAGGATAATTATGATTTTTATTCTATAATATTTCATTTAATTTCGAAGTATAATTGGCAGAAAAGTGATATAAAAACAATTTCTGCCCTTCTAATGAATTCCAGTTTACCCTTATTTCAAATTTTGATATAAATATTTCATTAATGCAACGTCTCTTCTGTGGTGAAAATCGCTAATCAATCATATTTAAGCTTTATATAATTTTCTATGAAATAACTAGTTTTATTGTACCTTTCCTAGCATTTTTTTATTGACTCCTATGCTTATGAGTTGGCCGCAATAAAACCTTGTTGGTTTAAAACTAGCAAATTCATTTATCAAAACTTTTTTTAATTAAATTTGCATTATGCTCCAAGAAACGTCATTGATTCTTTATTTTTCAGTGAATTTAGAACTTTTTATTCTCTATGTATCTAATTTTACATGTATTATTCTTCGTAATATTACTATTATTGTTTTTGTCTAGCAGGAAATGATTTTCCCTCAATATGAATTTTAATATTAGTTGCTTATTAATACACACTGTTTACGACTTTTCAGAATTCTTTCTCTATTTTTAGGAACTGCTGATATATAATGAATCTCTTGAAAACATTATTCGATACAATAAATTGTAATATAAGCATTTAACAATACTTGTATTTGATACAATTTAACAATACTTGTGTTTGATACAATTTAACAATACTTGTGTTTGATACAACTATTTTTTTTAAATATAGTTTGAATGATTTTCTATTCTAATTTCAAGGGATAAAAAAAAAAGAATATTTATCACTCTGATTTTTTTTTTTCCAATTCAGATTTTTTGGAAAACATTTTTGTCCTATTCGTAATTTATTAAAAAAATTCTTTATAATTTCAAATTTTTCATTATAAATGTTAAACTTAAAAAGAGATTTTTAACTCAAATGGACGTTGATCCTTCACTGTGCAGCAATTCGAAAAATACAATAAGTGCAAATACAATATTTAATTGATAAATTGGCACTTACAAGTCAGTTTTTTTTAATTTACTGAATAATATGTCCTAATTCGTAATCCTTTAAAAGCTCATAATAAAGACTCATAAATTAATTTCTGCCTTAAATGAATTAACTCATATGTAACTAGTATATTTAGCCTCCATTTAGATAGCTTGTTAGTCGCGTTTAATTTCAATTAATTTTTATAAGTAACGATATTGTTAAGAATTTACAATGTTGCTTCCCAGCGCAGTGAGTTAGTTCCATGGTAAGGAAAATAATTTTAGAGATTATTCCAATGGATACCAAGGTATTGACTCCAGGTCTTGATGAAAATCTTTGCGATAATTTAGCGGCAAAATCTAAGATTCCAGAAACTACAAGAATCCTGACGATACCCTATTAGGGATCGAATTACGGAAGATCATTCTGGAATTTTTTCCCTGTCACGGAAACTATAAAATGAGGGAGATATAGTCAGAATCAACTAGTACTGCGTAGTTAGTCGGAAATAGAGTTCATCTCAACCGTTTCATCAGTTGAGAGAAACAGACGATTCGAGAGGCGTGAATAGTTACGCGAAGTCTCTCTCCAACCAGTTCTTTCCGAGTGCTTTGTGTAATCATGGTTACTTATTACCGATTCGTTGATTGGGTGTTTACTGCTAGTGCTGTTTTGATGCAAGTTTCGGCTGTGTTATATTCTTATGCATTTGTGTAGAATAAAACGTTTTTATTCATCATTGAGTCCGTTGGATTTTACATCGTAAGCCAAACGAAAGGATTTTTATATTTCCTGTAACGATATTCACGTCAAAGTTACTGCAAAACTTTTTGCTTATGACTGTCTGTCCAAAATGAGATAAAATTTGCATATTACTCGTGCAGAGCGATGTGCATGTTAGTTTTTTATTATTATTTCTTAATCCTTTTAGATTATTACACTGCTTAAAATTTCATACAACGTCAATAAAAAACAGCAATGCATCCTTATATTTTCTCATTTATAAGACACTTTTATTTAAGTGTTTTTATAACAATCTTGATTCGTTTAAAAGCATGATAATTATGATTTATTTTGCAAAGGGTACAAACTTCTGGGGATATGTTATTTTCCCCTTTTTTAAAGTTTGCAATTTTTTTTAGTCAATCATTATTTCTCCGATCTTAAATAAAAAAAAGCCCCCACCCCTGTCTCTCTAAAAAAAAGGAAGAATAACAATCTCATTTTGATTCAAGTTATTCCCAAATAAAATGAGCGCAAACGATACAAACTGTAAAAAAGTTCTACGGTCGGGGGGTAAAGAATTGATAATGTCAGTTTCCAAATTGAGCACAAACTTTTTTCAGTATTACCGTTTTACTTGTTTTTTTTAAAACTTAAAATGTCGCGAAAGCACAAAGCTCATTTACTGAAACGTAAAATTGAAATTTCAAAAGGAATTTTCTTCAAATGATGAAATTGAATTTTTAATGGAATTTTATTCTAAAGACAAAATTGAAATTTTAACGAAACTTTTCTTTAATGATAACTTTTCTTCTAATGAGAAAACTGAAATTTTAAAGGAATTTAAAATTTGAATTCTCCTTTCGTGTTGATTCCCGTTTTCTTCTTTGTGGTTCTTCGGGTGATAACTTCTTGCAACCCATGCCTTTTATTGGCCAAACAGGAGAATCGGATACACTGCGGACATTTGGGCAAAGTTGTAACTTTTATAAGTCGCCAAATGTAGCAACCTTCTTTATCATTCAAATAACCTAAAAGCTATAAATCGCCAATTTTCTGCCCGTGCATTTCGAGGCTTCAAACACATCAAACCAAAACATCACATGATAATAAGCATGTCGAAGATTTCTCTAAATTATTTTAAAGACGCAGGGGATTTCATTGGAACACATCTATCTTTTGTCATTTTAATATAATGGACATTTTTTAAATTAATTCAAATCTCAAGACTGTACTGAATAGTTACAGACAATCGTTACATTGGAGACAGTTAAAAATGGTTTTATTAATCGATTAAAGCATATAAACAATATAAAGGGTAAAATGCATAATTAATATTTAAACTATGCAATGAGCATCCTGTAAAATTATTATGAAATGAATATTTATATCGTTAAAATGGTTTCTAAATGGAAGAAGACGGCAAATCATAAAGTTACGAATATCTTAACTATTTAAAATAACAGGAATGAATGGAGACTTAAAAAAATTTATATTAACAAGTACAGTGTCTCAGAAGTCTTAATTTATTACATACATTTTTAATTATTGAATTTATTAGCAAATGCGTCATATATATAAGGCATAAAATCCACTTATTTTCCATCTAATTGATTTGAAATATTATGAATTATCAAATTTCTTTGATGTCGTAAATTCTATTAAAAGTTTAAATTAATGAGAAAGAATTGAGACCTGGGAAAATCGATTTATTAATTAGCAAAGCATTTAAGGGATTCCGATATATTATAAAGTTTGAAAAAAAATCGAAATAAAAAAACGATGACTAACTAGGGAGTAACAAATAATGAATTATTCACCGAAAATTGTAGTACGGAATTTAAACGTTTACAACTCATAGATTGAATTTGAAGTTTTTACAGTTTGGTTGAATGCCTGATTTATAGGATGTTGTAAAATACATTTCCTTCGATAAATAACAGTTGAAGTCAGTGCTATCAAAAACAAAAGTAACAGATATTTATAACAGATATTAACAGACAATCTTAAATACTTTATGATTGGTGGGAAATATGCTTCCTACAAATTTATCAATCTTTGTATGAAATTACCTGAATTGTATGAATCGTACCTGATTCAGTTTTTTGCTAATAAAAACCAGAAGTTTTATGAACATGGGATTATGATGCTGCCTGAAAGATGGCAAAAGGTCATTGATCAAAATGGGCAATACATTACAGAATAAAGTTATTTAGTTCCATGAAAAAATTGTCTTTTATTTTCTAAAAAAAATACGCAATTACTTAGTTGACAACCCAATATATAGGTTGGCCTAAGGTCTGACAAATTTTTTTAGTAAGTCAGAAACTTAGATGCTTCAGTTCTTTATCTCAGACAAAATGATGTGTGTTGATTTGTTACTTAATTATTAATTAACCATATTTATTAATTAATCAAATTAAATTTATCTAATAAGCTAAATGAATCCCTTTTCTCATTCTAATTTCTAATCAAAATATTTTAACATAATAAGACTAGAAAAAAAAATGGTCCTTTAAAGGGTTAAAAAGAATTCTTATGACCATCTTTTAACTAATAAAATGTTTCATGGAAATTAAGCTACTGTTGTTATCTCGTCTTCTTATGAAAATATAAACATTTTGAGTTTATTATTTTCTCGTATATGTAGTACAGAGAAAGTATAGTAACCGTCAGAAAATTAGAACTCGAGATTTTGACGAATTCCCACATTGTAGACCTTCCTGAGCTCGAAAAACACATTTTTGTAAAGTGTCTATCTGTCTGTCAGTCACAAATATAACTCAAAAACGCTTTGAGTTAGGATGTTGAAATTTCATATGTGGCCTTCACACCAAATTTACAAATTTCTATCAAGTTTTAAGTAAAATCTGTTCAGAAGAAGTCCCGCTGTTCGATTATAAGTTAACACAATAACTGCAAAATGAAGGGAGCTAGATAGATCACATTCGGTACAGAGATTTAACATCTATAGTGTGGACACCTACCAAAGTTTTAGACAAAACCAACAATGGGTTGAATGTCTGCATTTATGTACATTTAGAAACATGTAAAAGCGATAATCCAAGCAATTCTATGACCTATGACACTACAAATTCAGTGTTATGTCAAATCTTTGTTTCAATCTATTGAGAAAAATGTGTCTAAAGTGCAAATTGGACTTTCGGATGCTATTAATCGCACACTAGGGACAAATTCGATTTTCGAATGCTATGCCAGGAATTAATGTAGAAACGCATACCAAGAATTAATCGCTAAAAAACTCGATAAGGGTGACACATAGATTCACTAAAAATAATAAATTCATATCAAAAGTTAAAATTTCATAACTATTGTACGCCAGTGTCATTCAAGGCGTTTTCTTGCATGACAAGTTTATTAGAGAGTATGCGAGAAAGTATTAGGGAGACCACTTCCGCTGATTGCTAAAGTAATTGTGAATTAGAAAATCTGATATTCTATGTCAAAACAAAAACAATTCTAAGGATGAATTATATTTTATGATGTGGTCCTCGTCCTCATAATCCCAAAATAAATTATGCATGGTTTTAAGATTAAATAGAAATGTGGCTTGTATTGTTTTCTAAGTCAAGTAAATGAAAATAATTATTATTTTCTTTCCTCTGTAGAAGACAGACATTTCTCCTTCTATAAAGAAAGCAAAGTTTTCTTCCATTTGGCTGAACATAAATTATACTATTTAATTTATAACTGGACATGAATGCTTATTTATTCTATGTTGATTTCAAATGAATACATAAAGCATCTCATATTATAGAATGGCGAAGACACGCGGTTCTTCACAAATCCTTATCCTTTAAAGGAAGTAATGATTATCCATCTTGTTTGTTGTTGACATTCTCATTCAATTCCCCTTGCTTGTTTATTATTTTTAATAAGAAAAATGTGTTCATTATTTATTATTAATTACTTCACTAACAAAATATTTTGATCATATTTCATAAGTTTTCTACGGAACATCGGTTGCTTGTTGACACAGGCACACTTTCTTCCGAGCGTGAAATTATATGTTTTTATTTGTCTCTTGTTGATAATAATATACTAATAACATGGCTTCCTTTTCTCGTATGTAATATGCGCGATATATTTTGCATATAAAAAAATGGGTCATATATGACAGTAGCAGAATTTTATTTCAAAAAATTCAAATAAAATCTTAATAGTAAAAAATGGATATATCTCCACCCCGGATACTCTTGTTTAAGTTATAGGTAATATATGATGTGCCAGTATTCTATAAAGCAGTTGTGCGTTTTTAGGCAAAGGAAGCAATGCTTTTTAAAAAAAATATGAACATTATTTGAACTCATTATATATTTTCTCAGAGAGGAAAATAATACTTAAGCGTTCTGTTGAATGGCAAATGCTGTTTTGATAAAGTATCAAAATAAAGTAATGGCAGGCTATTTATTTAAAAGAAATCATATTTTACAGGTATACAAGGTAACACACAGAAATACTAACTAATAAAAAAATTCTTATTTTTTTAAAAATTTAAAATACATAAAAGTAAATAGAAAGCAACCGAAGCGACATTTATGCCTTTCTTATGAAATGAAATGAAACATGAATATATTTGCTGAAAGAAAGGAAATAATTTAATTTTGAATGGCATATTATTTTATTTCTGATAAAAAATATCAGAGATCTATTTCAAGTTTAACCGGTTTTTAATTCATCACAGTATAGAATGTCCAGAAAACATGTCAAATATTAACTGTCTCATACTTTGTCCGGAAATGCTTGGATATTTTATAATTTGCCGAATTTCAAACTTTTCCGGTAAAATATGGTTTCTCTGTCGTAAGGTTTATCTACTTCTTTGATTTTTCGCGCTCTCCCCTCCCATTTGTAAAACAACTTAAAGATCTGCTATAAGTAAATCATGCATAATTTAGAGGCATCTTTAAAATAAACTTCCCATTAGGTAAAATTACAAGGTGCGCACTGTGTTTTATACGTACTCTCACCATTCGCCAGTTCTCTCAATATTACGCGGAATTACACCATACAGAATTCATTGATTCAACAGATATTGTTTCAGTTAAAACTCGCCAAATAAAAAAATCAATCTATTCTATTGAAAAGTGTTGGGTCTTATAATATTTGCCGATGGAAATTATAACATATCCAATTTCGTTTGCTTACAAAAAAAAGTTTTACCTTTAAGTCTGGAGGCCACAAATTACATGGTAAACATCAATTACTTTCAATATCTGAGAATGATCTAAAAAACGAGAAATTAGAAGATGAGAAAGCTTATTCTAACCCATATTCCTTCCACGCTTATAAGCAGGTGTCCAAAATTATCTCCTTCGCATTTTAATACCGAAAACAGGTGTGCGAGGAATTACACACTGAGTTCGCGATTTTAATCCGTTCTGCGTTAAAATCCTTAGAAATAAAATAATTTCATTTTTATTATTCGTGGCAAATTAATTTTAATAACATGAATGGTGTACTTTTTATGAACTTTTTAACTGATGATTGTGGACATAAATTACAGAGAATTAAATGCCATTTCTTTTTCGCGAACTCAAGCTGGTAAATGAAGAAAGAACCAAACGATAAAATTACATACCAATTTGATTATAATGTAGAAATATTTTGTAAGTTTAAGTTCGTTAGAACTATCATGGAACAATAATTTAGGCAATATTTCACGATATATATTAGTTGCGTAAAATGCATACTACGCAATAAACAAATAATGGGGTATATTTTGGAAATAATGCTAAATTAGTAAACTGTTGTTTGAAAATAATTATGAAAACATTTAATTTATGTATTTAAATTTATCTCCCGATTTATAACGGAAAAGACGTATAAAATTTTCAATGAAATACATATATATACATTTAAAATATGCAATTTCTTTAATTCAGTTTTTACCACCATTTTCCCCATTTCAATATACACATATATTTTTTATATTACTTTATTCAAACTAAAACTGTTCTTCGATATTAAGAAGTTCCTATTTTATGCATGAATCGATAATTTTATATATATTGTTGGTCTCAGAACGAAGCATTACAGGAAATAAAAAAAAGATAATGTTTAATCAAATGTTTAAAACTTTTAAAACTGTGAAAACCTAAAAAAAGAAGGTTTTCATTTTCATTAGTTAGCGACAAGTTAGTTTTCCTAACGACAATTGAATATTTTTCTCATGAATTCTTAATTAATGCTTGTGGGAACAAGTCTCGGAGAATTCCACGCAGAATCCTTTTTCCCGTTAAATCGGCAAAGAGAGGTTTAACAAACAATTGTTAAATAATAATTCGATTAGAAATAGTAAGTACAGAGTTAGATTTTTCATGGGGCAAGTTAAGGAATTATTACATGTAATATTTCAGAGAGAATGTTATTGGAATAGCGTGCTTATAGCAGAACAGATGTATAATTGTGTCTTCTCTGTAATTAGGAACACTTTAATTACTTGTTTTGTATAATTTTATTAACTAAACTAATCTTGTAAGTATAGATGGAAACTTGTTCGTAGAATTCCTTAAAGGGATGTTATCAGACATTTGATAAAAGTTAAGTATAGTTTATTAATTGTTTTGGGAGTAGTCTCCGTAACTGTTTAATTTTATTATTAAATATACCGATATTTGATGCTGATTACAAATGTAACCAAAATAAACAATTTTTGAAAGTATTTGTCAAAAATCTGAAGATAAAGTTTCTCAGTTTTATTTCATATTTCGAAAAATAATACCTAATTTCTGGAATTAGGAAAAAAAAAAACCCTTCTCGTACGAGATAGAAATTAGAGTTCAGATTAAATAATTGTTACAAAATAATGCAAATATGGTGTTTATTTAATTCTTTCTAAAAATTCGTTATATACCTTCCTATTACATTTATTTATATGCAATTAGAATTTCAGAAAGCAAGCATGGCACGTATTTTAGTTGTCACTTCTGGGTCTGTTGACTCACTCTGTTACGCTCGCTAAAAAATTCGTTTATTTTTTTAATTTATTTTTTTTAACTCTGCAACTATTATGTATTTCGGCAATATTTTCTGTCTCAAATTACAACCATGTGGCTCTAAGAATATGGAATCCCAATTTAACAAATTTTATATAATTTATCTAATTAAATGATAATTACGTTTTGAAAATACTAGAATACGGTCAGAGGCGGATATCTAAATAGGCAACTGCCGATGACCACCGAAATAAAAGATGACCACAAACAGATCAATTAAATAACAGCCTACTTGTCAAATAAATGACTTGTAAGAAATAAAAAAAAACTTTATAATTTATAAAATGTTAACATTAAAAGAATGCAAAATTTATTAAAATCATTAAGTAAGGTAAAAATAATTGTTTTGTATAATATATTCATATATAAATTAACTTTATAATTGTAAATAAGTAAATCATTAACTGATAAATTTGTTTATTTTTTTATGAAATTGTTTACGTTAATTATTCTTTATACCATACGGTTAAAAATTAAAAGCATAGGTGTTTTCACAATATTAATAAGATAAAAAGTAAAACAAATCGTTAATATGGTGATTAAATCAGAAATATTGAGCTAAATTCAGCAGTTGTTAAAAATGTGACCTCATAATGTACATTTCTCGAGGCCACAAAATACTTCCATTTTTCAATCCACCATTTTCCATGCGCTGGTTCAATATATAGAAAACCAAACGCGTTTCGTTTGAGATGTAGTGGTAATTTGAAAATGGAGTACCTGGATCGTCTGGCCACAGTTTAGAAACTTCGTACTCCGTCTTAAAATAGCCTTCGTGTACTCTGAAAATGAGACGATAATGAAAGCCAGAATGAGACGATAATTGAGCCAGAAATTTTATCTTTTATAAAATAATAAAAATAAACCATATTCTATGGCATTCAACTCCAGTTCTTTTAAAAGATCTTTCAAGGTCAAAGAATTTAATTAAAGCTCTTCATATAAAGAAGTAAATAATTTTTAATGAAGATTGTTTAAAGTCGTAATCATGTTCTAAGATATATGCAATATGATATTTTTTTAAAAAACTTTTTTTTTAATATTTAGACGACATTTTTTTTAAATTTTTAGCTAGGGATTCAGGATTTGTTTTGGATTTGTATGGATTTTTCTTCTGCAAGAATCCTGGTTTTCACTATGCTGTGTCAAACCAGGGTTAAAATCGTATCAATGTACAATAAGCAAAAATTGATAATACACACGATTGCTTAAAAACAAACGAGATTTAAATAAACGCAAATAATTCTATGGTCTTTAAAAATGCTAAAATTTGAGCATGTGGTGTCTGATCAAATAAGAAAGGTCATAGAGCGTTCGTGCTTTGAAAAAATAGCAAAAGCTGAGCATTGAAATTTGGTTCGGTTGTTCACCTAGTAACAAGTGAAGGTTGATAAATCTAATATGTCCAATGCGTAAACGGGTTAATATTGTGTCTATTTTTCTATTTGGTAATAAAGACCACGATTGCACATGAGATTTAATAGCATGTAGTTAGTTTTCAAGGTACCACCGAGCTTCTTCTTTGGAATAAAGAAGCAATTTAGCGTGCTTCTTTAACTCGCTTAGAGAGATAGATATAGCCGCTGGAATACTTGCCAATTTAGCAGCCTTGTCTGCCTCCTCATTGCCCAGAATTCCCAAATGAGAGGGTGCCCAACAGAATAAAATAATAAAATCACTAGAAGTCAGTTTGTTAAAAATATCGAGAATTTTTAATATCAAAGCATGATTATGAAAATAAAGATAAATGATTTTGGTGATTGTAAAACAATTAGAGAGTCCGTATAGATAAAAAACTTTTTTCCGGTATCTCAGAGAGTTCTTCTAATGTATAGAAAACAGCAGTTATGTCTGTCGAAAAAACTGAACAAACGGAAAATGAAGTGTAAAAGAAAGGATGGTATCTGGTAAGACAACAGCGAAAGAGACACGATTAGTTTAGAATTCAGGAAGACAGGCGCAAAGCAAGAGAATAAGTATTCATCTGATTAATACTAAAATTTTACCCTTTATAGTAAATATATATTTAGATATATATAATATTCTTTCTCCACGGAACCAAAATGCAAAATCATCGAATTCTTTAAAAGACTATATAAGCTCAAAATGTTTTCTCACGGTGTTCCTTTTCTCTTCTCTACCTTCCTATTCTGTATGCTGATTTATATTCTCCATGGTATGGACAGAGAAATCATGACAAAAGCTAAAAATCTGGATAATTTCTTTGAAACGATGACAAATTCTAAAAAAAGTACTAGAGAATTAAACGATTGTTTCGCCAAATCTATATATCTACATAGATATAAAATATAATTAGGAAATAATAAATTTTTTATTGTTGTATTTTGCAGTTTGAATCAAATCTGAATTCACCTTATTTCTATAAGCAATATTATATAAGAATGCTGCCAATTTATTTATCAAAAGTCTTTCAACACGCCATCACTTGGAAGGAAACATAATTGAAAACAAAATAAGATATTCTTCCTTGCAGCCGATATTTAACGTCTCGGGAACTGAGAAAATCCCGAAAGAAAAGATTTTCACTTTCACCAGCCACCAACAAATTAGTTTTCCTAACGACGATTGAATATTTTTCTAATGAATACTTAATTGACGCTTGTGAGAACAAGTCTCAACGAGAATTCTGCTGAATAAGCATCTCGTTATTTTTCGAAGAATAAATCTGGCAACGGAAGAGAGTAACAAACGATAGTGTTAAATAATAATCCGATTAGAAAGCGCAAATATAGAATTACTTAAGTTCATTAGAATTATCGTCGAACAAGCTTGAGTATTTATTTGTGTCATAATTCGGCTTGTTTATTATTTGTGTAGAACAAATAGCAAAGATAAGAAAGATAAATTGCGCGTTTTCTGGGATAAGAAATATGCTAGTTATTGAATATTTTAGGTAACCTTGTTAGCTAAACTAATATTGCGGTTTTTAGGGGAATATTATATTCAATGATATAAAAAGAAAAGTGTAAAACATTGACTTTCATTTCATAATAAACAATTGTTACTTTTTAATAGTAATTAAGAATTCTATATTCCTACTGTGAAATTCCGTTAATGATTGCTAAGTTTCACTATTTAAAAAGATAGACATGCAATAGCTAACCTTTAAATTAAATTTATGGATAAGAATTAAAATATGTACTTTTTTATTATTAAGTTTTTATTTAATTTTTATTTTTAAGGAATGTTTATATAGGAATTATCCTTGTTTATGATAATATTTGCGATTAAATTTCATTTTAATACTGCATTTCAATGATATTACCAGTTTGTTTTGAAATTTACCACTTTCTTTTTAGTACAAATAAAAATTTCTCTCAACAAGGTGGAAGGCAAATTCATTTTCATCTGAGTTAATATTTCCTGAATCTAATTTTAGGCAAAATTAGGTCATGAAAATTACTATTTAGACCTTAAATTATAAGATATTTAAGTCATTGAAGAACTTTAAATACAAAAGTTGTTCGTCTTAATGATAGTTGATTAATTTGTTAAGTGCCTGCATTACACATGTTAAGCCTGTGTACCGAATTTTATCTAGCTCTCTTTGTTTTGTAGTTAACTTATATTCGAATAGCCTGACAGACTGACTTCCTCCGAACTGAGTTTGGACAAGATTTGATAGAAATCTACAAATTTGGTATAAATACCATAAACCAAATATTTCTTTCATTTCTACAAATTTGGTATAGATACCGTACACCAAATATTTCTTCCATTTCTGCAAATTTGGTATAGATACCGTACACCAAATATTCCTTTCATTTCTACAAATTTGGTATAGATACCGTACACCAAATATTTCTTCCATTTCTGCAAATTTGGTATAGATACCGTACACCAAATATTCCTTTCATTTCTACAAATTTGGTATAGATACCGTACACCAAATATTTCTTCCATTTCTGCAAATTTGGTATAGATACCGTACACCAAATATTCCATTCATTTCTACAAATTTGGTATAGATACCGTACACCAAATATTTCTTCCCTTTCTGCAAATTTGGTATAAATACCGTATACCAAATATTTCATCCATTTCCACAAATGTGGTATAAATACCGTATACCAAATATTTCAACCATTTCTACAAATTTGATATAAATACCGTATACCAAATATTTCATCCATTTCCACAAATTTGGTATAAATACCGTATACCAAATATTTTATCCATTTATCTCAAATGTTTTTATTTATCTTTGTAATAGACAGGCATATTTCGAAAATGTATTTTTCGGAGGTCTAAAACGTAGATATTCGTTAAAAAACACGTCGTTAAAATCCAACATTAGAATTTTTTTCACATACAAAACTTGGAATACGAGAGTAAAAAGGGATGCTTTCATTTACCCGCACTAATAAAAGACAGAAGGCCAAGGAGAAAAAAATCTAAAAATTCAAATGCATATTTTTAATTTTAAATATACATTTTTTTTTCATAAATAAGTTCATCCACCCCCACTATTGATTACTACATCATTTTGGTTATTGGTTATTTTTCAGAACCCTTTTTTTGTAGCTTCAAATTTCCACTTGGAAAATCTTGATTTAGCAAACGCATTGCTCATCCAAAAGTTCAGAAGCTACAAATGTAATCAATATAATATTTAGCCTACTTTCTATTTTTGGTATGTATAATACTAAATTTCTGATTCTCACATTCTTGAAGCATTATAATCAAAAATCGTAATCCTGCTGACTAATGTAGAGCTCGCCGCCTTTGATGACCAATCGCTTCACTGAAAATATCGATTTTATTTAATTTAACTAACTCTCTTATATATAAATTAATATTCATGATTTATGATAAAATAATTTTTAAGCATGAAATTATCATATAAAGTAAAACCGCCTTATTTCAATAAAATTGAAATTGTTTTGTTCAGTTTGTACACGAATAATCTTGATGGAATTAATGGCATCACAGTGCCGTTAAAAATTTCAATGTTAGGCTTATGTTTCATCTTCCAATTAGACGTTATCTGTATGAGGTACTACAGCTACACTCTTATTTTGCATACAAACTGGTCAAAAAAATAAACAAAAAAATATTAAAATCTTCACTATTGTGCAATCGCTGTTAAGATGCGGCACGTCACTTTTAAAACATTAAAAAATAAATTGAATAAGTTATTATTACAAAGAGACTTGGGTGTAACATTTTGTTATGAATTTATAATATTGGACACTTAATCGCCGAAAAGAAAGATTTACAAGTAATCTTTATGTGTGTTACTAATATTAATACTAAACGATACCAAATTGGCTTAGTTATATTAATGTGCCGTATTTTAAAGGACCACTTAGGCTATTTTGGGACGGATCTCGTAATTTTGAACCGCAGTCAGATGGCGAGAATGACACTTGAGCTGGCTCCCGTCTCTCCAAAATTTGGCACCATAATACAGAAAGGGCATTTGGCTCCAACGGATTTAACGCGCACCAGATCCACTTATTAAAGAGTTTTTCAGAGGAATCTAGTCTCTAAACTGGACCTCCCAACCTTGAAACTGAGACTTTACCACTATGCTACCATAGCCTCCTAAACGAGTACCAAATCAATGACTTGTAACTTATATTCTAACGACCATTTAGTGACGAAATTGAAATTTCTGGGCTTTAAATCCAAATTCATGTCCAACTTCTCCCACCAGTGTAATGCGATAATTTGCAGTGGGCACTGCAATCTGAAGGCATTTTAAAATTGAGAGTATGTGTTGCTTCAAAATAGGATGTTAGTATGCTTAACTGAACATTCTTAACTTGTGTTGACCTTTCATCTAGCATATTCTAAATAAAGAAAAATTACGAAGTATTAGTCATAGAATTCTCCACAGCTATATGGAAGTTTTGCTACAATTCGGTTTTAACGACAACTATATGGAAGTTTGGTGCAATTCGGTTTTAACGATTTTCGCCGAACTGGCGAAATCTTTTCTTGGCGCCTTTTGGCCACCGTTAAAGCCGACAAGTATCGAAGTCTTATATTAATCGACTTCGACAATAGGTATCTTATGAAGAATCCTTTTATTAATGAATGATTTTTTTCGTACGTGCATGAATCCTAACTCTAATTTTTTATTATAATTCCGGAAACGAATGCGATATTTAGTAAATAGTCATTTAATAACGTGCAAACAAACGTTAATTTATTCAATAAGGAATTGCCCCTAACCATTCACTCCTAAACTATCAGATGAACTATCTAACCCTTCATTGAAAGAAATTCAATTAAGTTTCTATAACAAGATTCTTCATATTTCTTTTGAATTTCTTTACAGAAAATGCTCACTCTATTAAAAACATATTAACAATTCCGAATCTCAATACAGAGTGAATAATTTATCATCGCATTCTTTGACATTTGGCGCAAAAATGGAACAAAAAATATTGTAAAAAAATTATCTCATTAGCGTTCTCTTGTCATATTTAACATACGAGAAGTAGGAAGAAAAGTATTATTTTTTTTGGTTGAGAATTCGCAATAATTGGCTGAAATGTTCCACAAGGTATTCCAATTACCAAAGATCGTATTCTTGGATCTTTTGTTCCTAAACAATGGTTCTGAACAGAGGGTTCTTCATTTCTGTTATTAGAGAAATAATTGAAGGGATCGGTTGTTGAACAGCAGTTTAATATTAAATTGTGTTTCTTTTTTCGATAATTTTGAGTTAAAATTTGAACTAAGCTCTTGTTAATCATGTAGTTCTTTGCTGGTTTTAATTATCATTGCGAGTTTAGAAAATTGTATTTATCCAATAAAGCCTTTAGGGCAGTTAATTGTATTGTAAAATATTAGGAATCTGAAAAAATATTTATTAGTTATTAATTTAATTCTATAATTGTTAATTATGCACGTCATTAACTGGAACTAATTCGATATCTTTACTCGGAATCGTTAATGCAATTAAAATCTAGAAGGCAGTCTAAAATCTCTTCCATGCCATTCAGACTCCCCAATGCAGTGCAATAAACAAAATGGCTGCTGTTGTTATATATGTATACTCTACCAAAGTATGCCAAATCGATAACTTCTCGCCAATAATAATCAAAAGGAGTGTTCTTCAAAATCTTTCTCCCATACTCTATATTAAAAATGTAAGGTACAGTTAGAGGTACAGTTAGTTAGAAAGCTTTATCTTCAAGTAGTACTTGCCTAAGAGTTTATACTCAACTCCACAATATTTTTTTTTCGTTATTGTTCACTTATGCTGTGAAAGACTATTTTTGATGCATCTTATGTCTTTTGTTAAATAATTATTATTAAATTCATCGTGTATTTTATCTGCTAATTTTCAGTATTTTTGTTCTATTTATAGAGAGTGAACTACATGGGCGCAACTGTAGTCATCTTTCTTATACATCACAGTCCTCGATTTACACGCAGGCCTTGAGTCTGGCTTCTACCCTTGGGAATGTAATTGCTTTCTAGCAACATTTGTTCGCTTATGTATTTGGTGTAGACAATTTTAAACATCAGCAATTTTTTTTTTCGTTCAATAAATAAATAGGCAAATATTTGTAAATTATTTCCAGTACGTTTTCCCAAGTCTTTCGCTAAAGAAATAACAGGGAATAGATTGTAAATTTTGTTTTTTGTTTTCACTTTTAATTCTTCCTGAATTGAAACGCCGATCACGATATTCTCAGTAGTGCAAATACTTACCGCGCTACTCATTTATTTGGGATTTTATTTATTTATTTTTTATCTGAAATACTTCTCTTTCACTGAATCCCCAATGATGCAATTGCGTATCAACATGCATTGCCGAAGCTGCAAATCTTATTCTCCCATAGGCATTTATTAATCTTAATTCTTAAGCATTTATTTTGTTTATGATTCAAATGTAGACCGTTTGTAACATTCCTAATATCTTTCTTTCAAGAATTAAATAGGCAATCGAATGTAAAATTTTATCGGCTTGTTTTCGAAATTTTTACTCTCTTATTAGAAAGGTTCTATTCTGTGTACCTATTGGCACAATTATTTACCCCACAACTGTTGGATAAAAGGTAGATTGGTACTTATTAGCTACTCTTGGTACTTATTAGCTACTCTTGGTACTTATTAGCTACTCTAATGCACTCTATTGTTAAAAAAAAGTCCCCTCTGTTTTTATATAATGGATTCTCATTTTCATTTGAGCAAAGTAATATCACTGCTGAAAGACGCTGTTTCGGCATGTATGCATGAATATGTTAAAATGTGTGGTATTTTTGATGGATGAAGAGATGTCTTTTGATAAAATAGTAATATTTTGATATAATTGATGTATTTTATAAATAATAATCACCAAAAATAATTTATTAGCATTTAATTGCGTTCAAAAAGTTTTCCCAGTCGTTTTACTTCAATATCACCAAAAATACAGACCAGAAATCTTAACATGAAAATAGGTAAATTATAGGTTATTTATTAAAATGACAGAAAACGTTGAGTCAGGAAATTTTCCCGGATATATGCTTCGTAAACAGGAAGATGTTAACATTTCAAAGCATGGTGATTCATTTCATGGATAATTTATATTAAAATATTTAATGCATGTTAATCAGTTTTTAACTATTTAGTGTAAGATGTATATTTTTAAATTTTAAAATATTAAGTTTGTAATATACTTCCTTCACAAAGTGATTTAATACTGAACCACCATGAATAAAATATTTTCATATAAGTGGCTCAGGAAACAAACTCTACCATGTTTGAAAGAGTTATTTATTCAATTTCGAACGAAAATGTAAACGTTTATTTGATATGTAGAGTATATACTGAATTTGTTGTTGTGGCTACAGAGCTTTTAACTACTGATGCTTCGGAGCAGAAAAGACGAGACTTCGTATTTCATTCAAGTCGAATTTACATGACTATTTATCAAACCATTAAAAGAAAATGCTAACCATTTTCTGGAACTTGTTTTAAAGTTATTATATTTACGTTTAAATACAGAATAAGAAAGTGCACGAACAGCGAGAAAGAAGATTCTTGAAAATAAACAAGAAAACCAAATATTAAATCTCTGACTTACTGATTTGTTTTTAATTGGCCAACCATCTAAAAACACATTATAACCTCTCGTATATTATATAGAATGTATATTTCGGAGTATATAGTTGAAAATATCACAAAGCAGTTAACCCTTCGCACTCGATTCAATTCAGTTCATATATATATTAACGTCCCGTTTTAAAGCAATATTAGGGCTATTTTGGACGAACCTCGTAATTTTGAGCTGCTGTCAGATGAAGAGAACGACACCTGAGCTGGCGGCCCCCACACCCCGCTTCTCCAAGCTTGCACATCACATTAGTGGGAGAACATTTGGCCTCGACGGATTTAAAGTGCACCAGACTCGCTTGCACGACGATTCTTCGGTCGAATCGGGTCTCGAGCCTAAAACCCTACCGGTTTGGAAACCAACACCTAGCCACCAGGCCACTGCGGCTCCCTTTACACTCGGATCTCTCATCTCGGACATTATTCAAGACTGTTCATCATTTTGAAGTTTTATTTATTTTTTAACTTTGATAAATAAAAATACCTGCAGTATGGCAAGAAGATTAATGTTTAGGGGAAATTCAACTTAAAGCAATTATATATTTATATTTTCGGAGCAATATACAAATTCCTTGTATTAGGTAAGAAAAATTATGCGTTGAATTATTTTTCTGAGTGCAGAGAGTTAACTGCTGAATCCGAAAGAATATGTTGAAGCAGCATGGCATGTGGGGAATTCATATGCATAAAAAGAAAGGAAGTGAAAAAAATTCGTTATTGGATGCATACTAGATTAGAAGATTTTCCAGTTCGTCAAATAGAACTGTTTTCTTTTATAAATTTTGCTGAAGAGCATACGGAACCTAGATGTTATAAGAAGCAGAATAAAACAAAAAATTCAAAGATTCATCAATCCTATTTCATGGAAAATATTTCGTAATCAAAAAATTACTTTCCAAACTGCAGAAAGCGGAAAGCAGCAGGAGTAGTTTCCCCCATACTTTTCTCACATAATCCATTATAAAAGTCTCATGCCTGACAACGTCTTGTAAAATTAGCATTTTGAGAGAATCGTACATGTCATTCTTGGCTAGTGTTTTAGTTATTATTCCCTGGCATGGAGTTAATATACCGAAAAATCGAATTTGTGTTTAGGAACGTTTTTCTCAACCGATTGAAACCAAGATTTGACACAAAATTGTACTTGTAGTCATAAAATCCCGTACCAAATTTGATATATTTAAGTCATTACGTTTTTGAGTTATCGTTTTTACATGTTGCTGAAAGTATAGACAGACCGACTGTCAATTCCTTTTTGGATTTGGTCCAAAACTTAATAGGTGTATACACTATAGATGTTAAATGGATGTACCGAATTTTATCTGTATAGCTCTCTCTTCGTTTTGTAATTATCATATTAACTTATATTCGAACAGACGGACAGAGGGACTTCCATTGATTAAATTTGATTCAAAACTTGAGACATATGCAAATTCGATGTAAAGATCGCATACCAAATTTCAGTCGTCTAGCTCAAAGCGTTTTTGAGTTGACAGACAGATGCACATTTTCTAAAAATGCGTTTTTCGAGCTCAGAGAGTTCTAAAACGTGGAAATTTGCTAAAATCTCGAACTCAGATTTTTTTAACGATTACTATAACTTCTGCGTACTACATATAAGAGAAAGTAAAACGGTATCCCTAATTATTTAAGCAGCGGTTTTCCACTCCTGTAGCAGAGAAATTTATTAATAGATTTTAAGGATATAAGTTACAAAAGTTGCTTATCTTTGCTCTGATATTCTTGGAAACAGCAATGTTCCGCAAAGATTTATGAACAATAAAGGTAATGACAATATTACTTTGAAAAACCCTTTGCTCCAAATATGCACAGTAAACTTAATTAGAGGAACAAATATAATTATAGCAAGTAATGAACTTAAATGATGTTATGGTCAAATGGTTAAATATGGTGCCATAAATAAACATTTAATTAGTGCTTCAAGAATAAATAAAATGTAAGTAGTAAAAAGTTACTTTCAATTTAAGAATTCTGCGTATATGTCAAATAAAAATATTAACACATCTAACTTGTTCTCATTTAAAAGATAAACCTATTGAGTCAATGAAAAATAAATATACTTGATAAAGGGTTAGAAAAACGTGTTATAAGTATTCAGATAATCGCAGTGTATGTCATTTTGCAAAATCAAACACAGTAACCCATTAAAATTAATTCTGTATACAAATGTTCAACAAGCTAGATTCTAGAAGGTGTTCATCTCAATCTTTCGAAACCAACGTCAGTAACTTCATCGAATGACAGTAAGAATTTTCTTTCCTAAATGACGACTTTTATATCAAAAAAGAAAGCTCACATGTACTGTCTCAAAAGTAGGGCTGAAGTATTTGATTGCTTTAAAATATTTTTAGCAAGCTTTGAACGGCAACTTAATGCAAAAAATAACACGAGTGAGAATCGACTGGAATTTGCTCCTAAGAATTGAATCTTTCCCCAGTAATTTAGATATTAAAGTTGAACGAGCATTAATTTACACATCAGAGCGAAATAGAATTTGAGAAATATTTAATGGGGATTATGTCTCTATTGTAAAACAGTGTGGGCGAGACCCGCAATTTCCGAATGAAACTTTAATGATTTTTAACTCGTCAAACACAGAACTGAATGCAGATTATGAAATTCTAAACGAATTATAGTTAAATTTAAATCATCAGTTAGACTTTTAAAATATTGAGTTCTTTATCTTTTGTGCATATTCTGTAGGTTCAAAGTAATGAACAACAAAACAGAACTTTTCTTGGGATCGTTATTGAATATGCTATCATTACTAAAGAAAGTGGGATTTATTTTCGAAAAAAAGCGCGTTGTAGATACAATTCAATTTAAAATTGATGAAAAGTAATTTGGTTAGATAAGACTATAAGCTAAAGATAAGTTTTTCTCCTCATTTGAATATATGATCCTAGAAAAAACAAATCAATGAAAAGTATTGAAACTGAAACTAAATTCGCTTAGCTACCCCTGACTTATGTGTCGATCTTAGAATTACATTAATCTCTATGTCATGATTTCACCAACCTCATGAACTGCTTTATAAGATGGCAAAAGTTTGGCGAGATTTCGCCATCAACTTGGCTATATATGGCGATTTGCCTATTCAAACCTAGGAACTGCTATTCGAAAGAATTAAGTAAAACTCTAGATTAAAACGATTGTAAATGTGTAGGAAAGGCTCAAAATAATCTAAATTAAATCAATGTTTATTTTTCTCAAAAAAATAGAGTTAATATTGTTAAACTATGCTACGCTCTACTGCAAGTAAAATAAATTTGTACAGGAAAAATTTTTATTTTAAAGCAAACAGTCTAAATTAAAGATTGAGGAAAAAGTTAATTCTAACAACTATGGTTTTGAAGAATATACAGACGAAGGTTTCCTTGAATGTTGTTATATATAAGTAGTTCCTCAGTCATAGAAGGAAACACAAAAATGTTAATTACGTGTGTAGATTAAAGCCATGGAAAACGAAATAAGGAAAGAGAGTTAAGTCAATGGTAAAGATAATAGGCAGCAATCCTGAAAGATTCAAGAGATATCAATAGGTACATCTCTTGAATCATTCAGTATTATATGTGGATAGCCTGCGTAGACTAACAAGATTTTTTATTAAATATTCTTTAAAAGATTTTTTTTTTTACATTTTTCTATTGTAAAACTGTTGTATGTTCTTTTACTTTCATAATTAAGGTGACATCTTTGCCAAGCTGATGTTAAGCCTACATACTTACATAGAACTCTGGAAAATCTTGCATGCATGTATCAACCAAAAGATCTTTGAAAAAGTTGAAATAAAGGTTTATATGCTGCAAAAAGATATAATGCATCATTTCCATCAGGTTGTAAACATATGGAATAATAAATAGAACAGTATCTTAAAAACAACAGGATATTTAAATTGAATTTCATGTAATTGTGTATATAGGTGAAATATATAGGTCAAATTGCAATTATATAAGTAGATGATGTCGAGGCATTTGTAATGAGAGAAAAATAGTTAAACAAAGTAGTATATTTGATTGGTAACAAAAGCAAAACAAGTACATTAAGAAAAATTAAATATTTACTAGGAGTAAAATGGAAAAATCGGCAAAGCAGTTTATTTACATAAATATTAGTATTATATAGAGAGCTTAACTCAAAGTTTCATCTAAAAATTTTCTAACTGTACTTTTCACATATATTTGCAATATACCTGAAAATGTTAAAGTGTAGGATATTTTTGAAAATTATCTGAGAAAGCAAGTAAGTTATTTATCATTGATTTAATGTTTATTATTTTTTTTAAATAGATTGTTGTGTAGTGACTTATGGCACTTTACAAGCCCGCTGATAGTGATCTGTCAGCGATTTTAGCCGAGTGAGCATCTCTTGTTTTTTCAGTAGCGCTAACTAGAGCCAAGAGTACGACTTAACTTCATGCGTCACATTTGCTTGCACAACCCCTTTTTACAGGGAGACACATTCACAATCCTCACAGATAGAACACAGAAGAACAACAATGCCCGAACCGGGACTCGAACCCGGGACTCCTAGATCACGGTGTAGCGCATCTTCCCCGTGATCTGGGTGTTCCCGGTTTCGAGTCTCGGTACTCCTATGCCAGGACGCCGGCTGGAAATAGATAACATCATAATCTGCATTTGCAATAAAAAATTATGTTTCGATATTTCAATGCTTATTCCCTATTCCTACATTGTGAACCTTACATTTTTAACTAAGGATAAGATTTTTTTTATCATGAATATTTGATTATAATATTATTTGATATCAGAGGAAAATTGGTGCATTAGTTAACAAGCATGCATTCTAATAGCTGTTATATATCTTATTTTGGAAGAGTTCCATTTCCCTTTAAAACATAAGCAAAAATCGATGGAATCAAAATTCCTAGCTCCTTCAGAAACTTTATGGTACGTTATAAAGGTAAATGAAATACAGTTGTGTAATTATGTCAAATATTTATTTATATGTAACCAAGTCCCCTGTTTATTTCTTAAAAGAAAACCAGTATTATTTCAGACCAAATCATTCAAATCAGAATATAAATCTGTTAACAATTGCTAGAAGATGAACCATTTTGAGTTAAGTATATTTATTGTAAAAGGAGCCTAGTAATATTTCTAATAAATCTATTCATAAATAATCGTTTTATTGTTGCAATTGAAAACGTAATTTTCTTTAAAGTATTCGCCCGTGTGGCCAAGTATTGAAAAAAGCTGCCGACCATATCAGTTAGAAACATTTTCATTAACTTTAATGCAACGTGAATAAAAACAAAGTTCGATTTTTATTTTCTAATATACGAAGTTCGAAAATTATTATAATCGTCAAAAAATCCGAATTCGAGATAACAACGAATCTCAAGATTTCAGACTTCCTTGATTCCAAACGACATTTTTAGATTTATGTCTGCCTATGAAACACGATAACTAAATAACGCTTTGAGCTATGGAATTCAGCAAGTGGATTTTACACCAAATTTGCTGATTTCTATCAAATTTTGAACGAATCCATTTTGAGCAAGTCGGTTTGTCCGGCTGTTTGAATACAAGTTAACACATACCTATAAGTACAGACGATACATACAAGATTCTACAAATCTTAAAAAATTAGATAAAATTTGGTACACAGATTTAGAATCTAAACTGATGATCAAATTTTGAGTAAAACCCTTCAAGGGATTGAACGATTATCAGTTTGTACTTTCGCGTGCATATAAATACAATAATTCAGAAAAAAAAACAGACTGAAATTAACGAAGTTTGATATGTGATCTTGCGATTACAATTGTAAATCGATCAAATTTTAGTTCCAATTGGCCCCCAAAAGGTGTCCAAAATGTATATTCGATTTTCAAATATATGTATTTTAACCGCATGTTAGAGAAAATATTTAACAGCAATCATGATCAATTCATTAAATATCGCACATTAGGGGAAGTAAGAAATCTAGATTCAAGCCAAAAATCTATTTTTCGTAAATATTATCCGCCGACACTATGGAAGACATTCGCAACCTTATCTAAGATCCATAATATTATGGCGGGACAGAACGATAACAGCTCTATCAGAGAGTTGGCTAGAAATCTTCGGAGAAATCACTTCAGCAAGTTATCTATGCAGCAAGAACTCTTTGATTAATCTTAATCCATACAACAAGGTCTAAATTAATCTCGGTTTTGAAGACATGCATGGTTTACATGTAGTTGCGAAAAACACTAATAAGAATGCAGTGAGGGAGAGTTGCAAATCCTCATCTTTCGAAAGATGCTTCTGTACTAAATGCAGATAGAATGGTTCAGATAGTATGTTCGAGGACCAACACTCGCATATTTTCTTTTATTATAAGTAAAGATGAATTCTATCTAATAAGAAATTCACCTTTCGTTAGCACATTTCGATATAGATAACTTAAACGTTTGGTGAAAAATTAATTAAATGTGTGCGTCCTAGTCCTTAGAGTATCCGCTGGAATTACATTCATATCATCAAGGATGGAATCTCAAGCATGGAATCTCACCATGAACGAGTAGGAGACTTGGTTCCACTACAAGATATACGACCACGATATGTGTGGAACAAAGGTAGCGTGAATTAATGGATGGTCGTGATGGAAAAAACTGTCCTGCATCCTGCGTGTCGAAGGAAAAGAGATTACCATCCAATTCATCTGGTCATACCTCTAGAGGCTGATCAGGGTGGGGAGGACATTGCCGCAAGCAACCAAACATTTTAGCACAAGAACTTTTAGCTGGAGTGACATCTTTATTACTGTTGTTATTCTATTAATTACTTCTTTTGACTTGTAACGTCTATGTATCGTTAAGAAAATAAATATATATTTTGCAAACATCTCTCATTACCGTGAATATTTATTTCATAGTCATGTTTATTGTTATTTAGTTTAATTTTTGGAAGTATACTGCATCTTTAAAACTAGATACAATTTAATTTACTGACCGAGTTACAACATGCTGTATATTTCCATAACGAATGATTTTGTAAAGTATATTTCCATAATTCATTATTTCATAGAAACCCAGCATTCGTTGTTATAAGAGATTAATATTTATCTGTAATTTAATTTAATTTAAAGTATACCTATTTCATTTCCTCATTTAATGTACTGAATATAGACCCGGTTTTAGGGCAAACCATTAAATGGTTTAAATGGCACGGGGCTAATGATATTTTAACAGAAACCAGCTTTATCTCATGAATAAATTGCGGCTAAAATATGTAAATAATTAAGTCAGAGCGATATAAATTCCTTTCACGGAAATTAATATCGCAGAATTTGTTTCATTTTGCCTTTAATTACATTTTATTTCTACGTATCAATTTGTACTTACATCTAATTGCATATTTCCTTACATTTAAACCGCGAAAAATATTTCTTGCTATAAAAATTAAAATTTGTGATAAGGGTCTTTTTTTCTCGAATAATTTTATTTATTTTGTGGATGTTTGACTTCACTTGTTTGAAGTTGGAATAATATAGACGATTTTCCATTGCTTTTGTTATATACTAGAAATTTGAACTTTTATATGCAATATAGTGTCCCATGGGGGGTACCTCGTAAGTGAGGATGAGAAACTTCCGGCATGGTGGTTGGTTCCCGCCAACTATATGGGTATACAAAAATGTGGAGGTATGGCCCCTCCCTTCGAGGACGGGACGTGCTTCCTTAGGGAAAGGTTGCACCGGGGCCGGTGATGATCCTTAGTACTCAATTACAGCTTTGGTCAGTGTTGCTGTTGCCGTGGTCTAGTCATTCAAGTTTTTTCGTGTGCCTTACGGCCAGTCTGAGTAGTCAGTTTGTGATATGCTAATGTATGCACTCTCAATAATAGTATATTGCTTCAATATTTTCAATAATTAATTGATCAATTCAATTAAATTTTCAATTTCGTTTAAATACGTAATTAAGATGACTATGACCATTTCTGTCCCAAGCCATCCCAATCGCATCGAGCGATTATTTATTATGGAGCAGACATCAGTTCATCAGTTTTTACTTTCTCTTATATGAAATGTACAAAGTATTGCAATTGCTTGGAAATTTGACCTTGTTATTTAGACGAATCTCCAGGCCATAAATCCGAGTTTTAAAAACTCATTTTTCGTATAATGTATGTCTCTATGAGCACCACGACTGAAAAATTTACTTAGTTAAAAGACTCAAATTTGGTATGTAATTCGAACTATAAACTTGCAGACAACTATCAAAATTTGATAAAATCTATAGAAAGAAAACATATCTGTCTATTTATTCACAAGCATGTGAACACAACAAATCAAAAACGCTAACAGCTACGTGAATGAAATTTGGTGTTTAAATTTATCATCAGAATTATAGATGTGTACTAAATTGAGAATCAAATTATCATAAAGGGGCATTTGTCAATTTGTATATTATTTATTTATTAAGCTTTAATATTTGTTAATAATCTTGTAATATATTGAACATTGTCATCCTGGTAAGTATTTTTAATGTTAAGCTACTTTTTCTTCCAACTAATTGTAATGCCCGGAGATTAAGAATTTTGAGTTCAAGCACTCCACTGTCTCTTCCACATATCAGTCATTGTAAAGGGTGTCCCAGAATTAACGAAAGATTTGAATTTCCCCCATAAGTGCAGTAAAATGTTGGAAACCCTATTAAAAACATTTGAAAGTTAATAGTTTAGGGTTAGTAAAAAAGGAGCGTTGCACGATAGGACAACGTGTTTTCATTGTTAAACAATATTTCAAAAATAATGAAACTCTGGCGGTCACGGTTAGAAAATTTGAGAATTGACCTCCTACATTGTGCGATTTAACACTATTAAATTTCATTTTATGGGATTATTTTCAGTTAAAGGTCTATGCCAACATGCCCAAAAGCACGCGTGCATTAAAGGAGGAAATTCAACGCTGCATCAACGAAATTCTGACACATTTATGTAAAATATTCATGGAAAATTTCGACGAAAGAGTGCGAATGTGCCAGAAAAGCCATGGAGGCCATTTGTCCTATGTGTTATTCCATACATAATCCTATCCATACATAACCTCCTTTGTACAATTCTCCTTATTCCATACATACCATCCTGTGTACTTTATAATATAAAAATATAACAATTTAAAGAGAAAACGCTGTTTTTTTTTATTTATTTCAAATCTTGCACTGACGCGTTGTTCTATCGTGTAACGCTCCATTTTTACTAACCCTAAACTATAAGCTGTGAAATGGTTTTTTAAATAGGGTTGCCAACACTTTACTGAACGAATGGTGGCAAACTCAAACGTTGCGTTAATTTCGGTACACCCGTTATTTTCACATAGGAAAGCAGTAACTCAAAAATAAATGAACTTAGTTAAGACGAATTTTGTACTTTGTCCTATGTACGCGCGAGATTGTTCTCAAATTTTTTTTACCAAATAAGGTGACAGGAAGTTGTATGAAGCATAATGCACCTCATACCGTGTCAATTTACACTGAAATTGAGGAGGAAAATCGGACAGCCGTGACGTAACATCTCTCCTTAGATTCCTCCTTCGATAGGTTCATAAAAAGTAAAAGGTGCTAGAAGGAATCTTGAAGAAACTGCTAAATTGAGCATTGAGAAAATCGAGGAGAAATCACTTTCGTTATGTTAAACCAAGATAATTAAGACCAAAACCGAACACTTAACTTTCTCGCTCCGTTTCATGTTACTCTCCCTCACACAAAAGTTTTTCCATGCATTTAATTTTGCGTAAAAAACTTACAAAAGAATTAGACAGCAGAAAAACAAATTGATGATTATCCAAAAGTTAAGAAAAAAGGGGAGATGTATACAATGCATTGCATGCTCCCCATACATTTTAACAAGCGGATGAATCAGAAAATAAACAAATAACAGAAAGCGAAAACAATGAGATTCCACACCGGTGGCCTGAATAATGCAACCGGAAAGCCTCCGAGAGGAGTGTTCATATGTTCAAGAAATATCACATTTTTATATTTTATTTTTTATACTGTTCACAGTTACTTACAGAAGCACCTTTTGCCGAAAAAGGCCGTCAGCAGGAAAAAAACTTGCAAAAAACAATGCAGAAAAAATACAACAAAATGAAGCTTATCCATCTCTGATGTCACAGATCCATTTGTCTTTAAACTACATTAATCACGTCTAGCATTCAGCGGCTAACCTCAAACAGCCAATGAAAAAAATTCCCAAGCGCGACGAAAAATGGGAAGAAAGAAACTTCTTTTTTTTCCCTCGAAGGAAGGATGCCCGACATTGGGAATTTCAGTTTGCTAAGAAATGAATATTATACAATGAAATTCATGTCTCTATTTGAACTAAAGCCATGCGTTACGAGAGTAAAAATAAAAATAGTAACTTTTGTGTGAGTAAAAGTCACTAGAAGGAATATTTTTGTCGCAGTATTTTCACAAAAACCAATTGTGGTTAACTCTTGGATTTAATCATATAATCTTTCAATCCGTACTAAAATTAAAAGACGTTGTATGCTTGTAATGTGTTGTTATTCTACAGAAGAAAACATTTGATCTAGGATTCTCGAATTTGGTACAGTTGAAGTTTCAAGAGTGAGAATACGAGTTTTGCAGAAATTTTATTTAAATTTTAAAACTGTATAGTAACCTTCTTTTCGAAAAAATTTTTTGAAGGTAATATTAAAGATAAATAACAATTTTTATTTTCTTATAGGTGTAGTAAAGAATAAGTATACTAATCGTCAAAAATTCAAATTGAATATTTTTACGAATCTCCATGTTTTAGACCTCTTCGAGTTCGAAAAACTCAATTTTGGAAAATCCATCTGTCTCGAAAACGCTTTAGCTAAACCTTTGAATTGTCTTTACACCAAATTTTCCGATTTCTGTCCAATTTTGAGTAAAATCTGTTCAGGAGGAAGTTCGTCTGTCCGGCTCTTCGGTTATAAATTAACATGGTAACAACAAAAGCAAGAGAGCTAGATGGATAAGATTCGGTACATAAATTTAACATCTATAGCATAAAGATTCGTGAATATTTGAGTCAAATCCAACAATGGTTGATTGTCTGTCGATAATTCAAAAGCAATAACTTAAATATATGAAATTTAACATAGTGGTTTTGTGACTATAAGCTCAGTTTTGTGTGAAATTTTCGTTTTTAACGGTTGAGAAAAACGTATTGTTACGAAATTTCCGGGGTTCGTTTCGATAGTGGGAGTTATATGGTGTGGAGAACACTCAATCAGCAGGGGGCAGTAGAAAATGAAACAACGACGTTTATTTACACGAAGACAAACAGGACAACACAAAGACCACAACTATATACAGCACACAATTATCTTCAGCCGAGACGTGCAGACAACAGCACACAACAGACTCTAATGCAGATCGTAGCGCACAACTTAATTCAGCACTTACTTGATTCCGTCGCTGCTCCGCTAATCTCTGGAAGGCCAGTTCTCTCTGTCGATTCCGACTACTCTGCCCTAGCAGTTGCGGTCGCTTCCTTTTATAGGTCTCGGGAGACGGGGCTAGACGTCTCTCAACCAATCAGGAACATTCGAGGCTTATCTCCGCTCCTACTGGACGGATCGGGAAAATTCTCAATGTTTCGGGTATAATCTATTTTGGCGCCAAAGTCACCAAGTCGCCAAATGGTCGCCAAGTTTGTCGCCAAGCTCCGGGACCCTCCGACGCGACACCGGAGTGCGCCCAGTACCGATGACTGTAAAACATTCTTTCCGATGGTGGAACCAACTATGCTGGGAAGCAACATTACAGATTCGTAACAGTATCTAAAACAAACATTCGATTTTCGGACAATATTAACCCATACCAGGGATTAATCGCCAAATAACTCGCGATAGATTTAGTAAAAATGCTAAATTCACGACAAAAGTTAATATTTCGTATCTACTGTATGCCAATGCCACTTAAGGCGTTTTCTGGGATGACAAGTTTATTACAGAGTATACAAAAACGCTTTGAGGAAACCACTTTCGCTGGTTTCAGATCGTATTATTAAACTTATTCTGACAAGAAAAGTCAGTTTTGTAAGCTCCATTATTTTAAAATTAAAAAACTAATTCTTAAAAATGTAAAGTTTTTTAATTATTTAATATTTTTAGTTATTTTAAGTGGTTTATATTTCTTGAATTATTAGAATAAAAGTTAGTTAAGGATTGAGAAACTGGCACTTTTCCTAAGTTCTTACTAATTTTTATATTACAGATACATAAGAAAATATTTACAAAAATTGAAGGCGCTCTCTTATACAAAAGAAAATCCTTAAGAAATAGAAAACACTTGGATAAGTAAAAATAAAAGTATGAGAAAAATACATAAAACTATAAAACAAAAATTAATAATGTTAGTGAAAATTGAAGAGCTCTACAATGTTATTTTCCAACTTCTAAAACAAACCAAAACAGAGCTAAAAATTATTTAATCGTATTGCAAACATGATGGTATAAGAGACTAACAATCCATAAATAAACAATGTGCAAAAACACCTATATAATTTCTCTGAATCTATATAATAAAATATACATTGTATTTAGAGAGCGCTAATGCTGCTACAAACTAAAACACAAATGAACTTAACCAAAATTAGAAATAAATATTAAGTTAACAGCCAAAGAATCAAAAAGAAAGATTAACTGAATCCGGCCCGAAGACTTTCTCAAGGGTCACCCTCAGGCAAGGATTCAAACCAGGGATTTTTTCTGTGAGGGGTCTGACTTTCGTCCAACAAACTGACCCCTCGTGACCCGAAAATCCCAGAAAATTGAGGTTTTAGAGATAAATTAGTATCACAAGATTAAAACAAGTAAAAACACTCTCAAAAAACAATCCAAATAATACCAAATAACCTCTCTTTTAAATTTTTTATTTCTTTTTTCAAAGCTTTGTTGAAATAAATTCCTCTTTCTTTAGTTCTAACGTTGTCTGCATTAAATTTTGTTTTAATGTCTTCTAAGATCCTTACTTTCCATTCTCTGAAACCTTCTGGAGGCCAATTGTATTTCCTAGATAATTTGGAAATAAAAATATCCAAATCTTGTCCGATAGAAATTAAGATTTTTTTAATGTTAACTTTTTCTCTTAATCTAAATTTCGTACCCCTTTCCATTAAATCTCTTAAAGAGTTAGAATCTATAATTTTCAAATTCCCTGTTATAATATGTCCTTTGTCAGCATCTAAACCTCAATTTTCTGGGATTTTCGGGTCACGAGGGGTCAGTTTGTTGGACGAAAGTCAGACCCCTCACAGAAAAAATCCCTGGTTTGAATCCTTGCCTGAGGGTGACCCTTGAGAAAGTCTTCGGGCCGGATTCAGTTAATCTTTCTTTTTGATTCTTTGGCTGTTAACTTAATATTTATTTCTAATGATGGTATAAGAGCATATTTTTCAAAGCAATGTAAATTAAGAAAGAAGGGTTGAGTTGCCATAAAGATTCCAAATCTCATTTGCATGAAATTCACAACAGGGAGACGCGAGTAAAAATAAAAACATTAAGCATATAACAAGAAAAAAAACTGATAAAAACTACATATTTCTTACGTGCATTTCAAATTGCCAATACTTAAAAACATCAGCCTTCCGCAACACAAATTATTTTAGATATAAGCAATTAATGCAAATTCTTTCAGAAAATCTCATGGATATGCGATTAAATCATCGGATTGACGATCTTATTATATATTCATTTCCTGGAAAGTTTTAATCAGAATTTTGTAAAATTAACTGAATAGTTAATTTTTTATTCATTAAAAACCATGCTTCAGGGGTAAAATTTTTTTTATTTAATCATTTTTTTCGTATTTAATAAAAACATACATATTTTACAACATCTTTTATATGCAAGAGTTTAACCTCGCAATTTCATACTTTTTTTCTAAGAAAAAAATATTTTTAACTCACGGTGAAATATTAGCTTTAGGCAGATTTTAAACACGTTATAATGCTATTTTATAATTTCAAACTACAACGTTTTGAAATCGTTTGAACGATTGATACTATTTTTTAAATGTAAACAAAATTGCAGATGGTAAGATGTTAATGCACAATATAATATTTCATATAAAATACTTTTGCAAAATAAAGCATTCTAAATTTGAGTAACGTAATTTATAACATTGAAATGTAAATATGAAAAAATTAAATAAGCATTTAAAAATATAAATATATTAAAAAGTGAGCATAATTTCATCGCTAAAATTAATCAGTTTTATCCTAAGCAAAATGTCAAGCATACTAGCTAATAAGGAATAATAATATTTGTTATTATTGCTGGCAGTAGTTGACGCTAAGGTTAATAACACCGCAAACAAACGATCCCTGAACGAAATAACTAAATCTCTCATATCTAAACTAATCACACATCTAAACGAGAAATTACAAAATGGAAATAAATATTCTTCTTTTAAAGAATTATCTCTCTTTGCTAGCAGGGAAAACCCAGAATTCTGGCTGTCGTGCTTTGATCGAAGTAGTTGATCAAGGCACAAAAATCGTGCCAGGCAGATTTCTAGTGCCACTACTAATCCTAAAATGGGAATGCCAATCATATCTTCGTGCAGGGCAAGCAATGTCGATCAAGCTGACAGGGTCGTCGAACAACCTGTCGCTCAACCGTAGGGCGGGGCCAGTACTAGACAACAAGTAAAGGTCGAGTTGTAATATAATATATACTTCGAAATTGAAATAATGTTAAATCCTTTGTTGGGCAATACGTAATGATTTTCATTTTTTAAGTAAAGAAACAGAGAAAAACCGAATAATTCTTGTAGCTCTGCAGTTGCACTATGCAAATGGAACTATGATATTTACTTAGTTCATGAAGGAAGAAAAAGCACTTATGTAACATGTGGTAATTTGTTACAAGTTCACTAGTATTCTATTAGATAATAAAATAAATTGATACAAAAAGTGATGATCAATAAATCATCTGATCAAAAAAGTGTAAAATTGTCATAAATCAGAGGAACCTGCAAAAAATATAACGCAACTACTGTCTCAATAATTCTAGTAAATATCTAATCAAAAACGGGAAGAAATATTTTGCATATAGTAATCAAATAAGTATTAATATTAAAATCTCAATTCCAAGCCATTCGAATTGCCTACTTTTTTTGACAATTAACGAAAAAAAGCTTTAAAGAAGAATTCCGACTTATAAGATAAAAAAGAAGGGAATTCCCAGAAATATGCATTTCACTCGTATTATCAAAGTGAATATCTATTTTAAATATAAAACCTAAGAATACTGTTCTTAAGAATGAATACTGACACATATGTAGAGATTAATGCTACCAATTTTTCCTTTTCTGAACCATAAATTTCTTCATATATTACTCCAATTTTTCAACAAAAAAATTTGAATTCTTTTGAGATGTATTTTAATTTATTTGATTTCGTTTTTCTGAATTTTTGTATGAAGGCGTTAGCAGCGATGTACCTTTGAAAGAAATAGAACATGTAATAACAGGCATTAGAGTTCTTTAAAAAGGTTCAACATTCTATAATCCTTATAAATATGGGGCAATATTTATATGGGGCAATATTCCTTATATATGGGACAATGTATGTAACACATTTTAATTTTTCAAGTATGAAGTGCTTTTACTTCAACAACTACGTGTGATTGACTTATTCGTAGCATGTTTACCGTGCTTGTATGTCCACATTTAAAATCACCTCACCATCAGAAAACGGCATGAATTAGCAAACACCCATTTTCATACAGATTCTTCATTCAAATGTAATATCATTAATACCCGCTAGTGGCACAAATTGGATTACTGCGTGCTGAGCCTATTTGGAATAAAACATGGCCGGATGTGGCTTGTTCTTGTCATACTGCAATTGATCCTTTATCCCTTAATGATAATTCTGAAGCGTCCAAATTAAGGTCCTGAAGTAAATAAATGATGTTATTAAAAAAAAACTTCAAAATTCGGCTGGATTACCAATTAAGTAATCCAATAATGGCACTAAATATAATTACCAACAGTCATTTAATGTAAATTAAAAGTTTTTACTAATAAACATTAAGGGTAAAAATATTTTTGAATATTTATTAGCAAGTATGGGCACCACTTAATTTCAGATAAAATAAACAATTTGTTGTAAATTTTTAAGTGTAAGGTAAGGACTTTCTTTCAATTGAAATTAAATGTTTAATTAAACTGAATTTTGAAGCTTATTTTGCATTTAATGTGACTATAAGGTGGATTGTTACAATGCACAAAAAATAAAACTGTTGCCACTTATTTTAATTTAACTAATAACATCTTAACCCCTTTTTGAGTTGAAGAAACAAACTAAAAATTATAAATTACAGAATTTAAAAACTAATTGCACCGAAAACTCTGAAAAAATGTGCAAACGATCATTAGCAGTGAGATCTTGAATGTGATGAAACGGCTACTGTATCACCAATTTTATCAAGTTTAAAAATTAAAATTGTATTTAACTTATTTATATTCAACAGAAGCTCTGATTATTAAATATAAGATTTTTTTAAATAAAAGGAATACATTGTGAACTTGCTCTGTTTCGGACAAAATTTCCATGACTTGAAATTTAATAACAAGCGTTTAACCGATATTTGATTATGAAAACATTAACGCCATTCATTTACTATATATTACATATATTTTTGATCATTTTTGAATTTAATTATGTTTAAACTATAGTATTTATTTTTCAAAGTTCAGTCTATTTATTTCACGATAATTTATCACGTCAGAAGAAATCTTTCGTAGATTATAAGTATTTATATATACAGAAATCTTTAAAAGTTTATAACAAATTATACTTTGCATATACAGTCATTTAGCGAAGAACGTCAAAGTTCTACGCTGTGAAATAAGGGCATTAGAATTTTATATACATTTGAACGTGCACATGGCTGCGCTTTATACTATAGAACAAAGGAGAGACTATGTCTAGGGTGATAAGAGAGACTAGTTTAGAAATGCGAGGAGAGTGAAATACTCACAATGTAGCGATATAATATATCTACAGAACCATATGCAAAATTTAATGGATGGTAACTTTCTCCCTTCCTTTTATATACACTACTAGTTAATATGCCAGGCGTTGTTCGGGATTAAAATACTTTCACGTGTAATATTTTTAATGTAGAAATAACTTTTATATGAAATATTATAGTATACAAAACCTTTTTAAGATATATTCACATAAAATAAAAAAGTAAGGGTAGAGTAATTTAAAAATCTGAACATTACCCAACAAAAGAATATCTATAAATTTCGAAACATAAAAACCATCTGTAGTAAATTTTCTAACAAATTAATAACAATTGAACAAAATGACAAATACAAAGGCTTTCTGTTGTGAGATTTTGTCCAAATTAGCGACACATGCAAAATTCTGAAAAAATTATAATTCACGTAACAGGTATAATCCTCCTCATAGTTTTTAGAATGGAAGTTTGAAAATTGTAGAAACAACTGTACCGCTCTCAATATATTATCAGCTGTGCGAGTCACCTGTGAAGCTCATTTACTATTTAATTCGTTGACCTCTTACACTAGTATAATTAAAAAATAAGAAGTGGCTCTCTAATTTCAAAGATTACAAGAATAATTGACATAAGCCAAGGCAACGAACATATTAAGATGATTAAAAATCACCGTTTGCTAAACTCTAATTTGAAATCATTTAAAACACAATAATTATATAATTAGATGACATTACGTAATACAATTAAAAAAATAAGGGCCGTGGTGGCCTGATGATAATATCACAGCTTTGGAACTGGAGGATATCAGGTTCGAGACCCGATTCCATTGAAGAACCATCGTGTAAGTGGATTTGCTGCACGTTAAATTCACCGGGACCAAACGTTCGTGTGGTGTGGAAGTTTGGAGAGGGGATGCCAGCTCAAGTGTCATCCTCGTCAACTGACCTCGGTTCAAAATTACGAGGTCAGTCTGAAAATAGCCCTACGGTTGCTTTAAAAAACGGGACGTTAATATAATTTAAAAAATAAGAAAGAGGCTATCTTATTTCATCGATTATTGGAATGATTGGCATAAGCCCTGGCGACAAACATATTAAGAAATTGATTATATTTCTGCTAATTTCGAATTTGAAATCCTGTAAAACATGATAACTATATAATTAAATGACCCATCACACTACTAAATTTCAAAAATAAGAAGATAGTAATATTAAAAATAATAAAAAGAAAGTAGCCACCTAATTTTATAGATTACTCGAATGATTGGCATTAGTCCCGATAGCGAAAATATCAAAATGTTTTAAAAATACCGTTTGCTAAATTCGAATTTGAAATCGTTTAAAACGTTATAACTGAACAAAAGTCTCCTATAATCGATAGATTTCGAATCTTGCGTTAAGGAAAAGCCAAAACAATCTCCATTCCATTTATCTCAAACGCCCACTGACACCCCAGAAACTAGTTAACCTGCTGGATGTTCGGGACAATAAATATCAATTTTCCCAAACTCCCTGCATATTGTGGGGACCATTTCATTTCATCACCCACCATTCCAAACCCAATTCTTGTCGAGAAAGCGAAGTTTAACAAAGCGCGTCTAATTTCAAGGCACAGCTTGACGTGTTGAAATGTAAGTCCCGTGCGGAGACGTGATCTCGTTAGCATTGATTAACAAAAATCATTTTCGTTATCATTATTCATCACACGCCCACCCCTCCCCGCAACCGCATGCTGTCGAATGCACCGAAGCGGTTCAGACACCTCCCCCATGTGGATCGACACGGTCCCGGTGCTGGAAGATTCATTGTATTGCAAAAGTTGAGATGCTGTCCTGCTGCTTGTAGTAGAATCTCTGTGCTAATGAAAGACCACAATGACTGTCAGCTCCTGTTGATTAGCATCTATCTTCTGAGATTATTTGAAGGAGCAAAATAAGTAAACATTTTTTTTTCTATCTATCATCACAAGTTTGAATTTTAAGAAGTCAGTTTTAAAAAAGGAAAATATTGCTCGAATTGAAATGAAATTTTATGATTAGTCACTTTTCCTTTTTTTTAAATAGGAAATATGAATTTGAGAATTTCATGTAAATCAATAATAAACACAATCGAATCTTTATTTTACCCCTGTTAAAGCCGTGGGATGTACACTACCCCCTAAATTCATCAATCTAGGTGTGAAGTAATGTAAGTTGGCATAAGTTCTGACAAATTTTTCAATAAAATAGAAATTTAAAAGCTTTAGCACCTTATATCACACAAAAGGGAGCGTCTTGATTTGTTTTGTAATTAACAATTAGCACAATTAATCAAATTAAATTTAGCTAATAAGCTAAATGAATAACTTTTCTTAAGTCAGGTTCAATTATAAAAATATTTTAATATACCATAATTAGAAAAAAAATTGCATTTAACCCTTTATTTACTGAATTATGTTACCATCAAATTTTTCAACTTCATTTTTGCACTAGTAGTTAAGTTTTCTTGCAGAATAATCCCAGGGAACCCAAGGAAAATATTTTAATTAATAAAAATATCTTAATTTAATTATTAATTAAATATTTTTAATTCCTACTTTTAGCTTATATTAATTTCTTGCTATTTGGGTTACATTCTCCGTGTTTATTAGAATACCATCAGAAAAAATTGTCATATTACGAAGATATAAGCCAGATTTAAACCCTTTATTAAAACCCTTTATTTACTGATGGTACTTCTAAGTACCATCAGTAAATAAAGGATTAAAGGGGTAATGAAGTCTTGTTGTTCCTCTTAAAAACTCCCTTATAAAGTGAATTATATTATAAAAAAAAAAAAAATCTGAACGTTATATGTTCAGTTTATTGGCTTTAATACAAATCATAAACCTTGAAATATTCACAATTCGGTTTAGTACAGAATACATTTTGTACATACAGAATACATCACAAAGAATACATTTTGTACATACAGAATACATCACAAAGAATACATTTTGTACATACAGAATACATCACAAAGAATACATTTTGTACATACAGAATACATCACAAAGAATACATTTTGTACATACAGAATACATCACAAAGAATACATTTTGTACATACAGAATACATCACAAAGAATACATTTTGTACATACAGTATACATCACAAAGAATACATTTTGTACATACAGTATACATCACAAAGAATACAATTTGTACGAAAATTTTTCAATCTTTTGTAAAAGTTGAAACATTATCTAGTAAGTTTTCTTGGAAATGTTATATTTTGCATAGCTAAATGCCGGTAATATCTCTTCTTGAAGGATTCTTTTTATGATATCTTCATTATCATTATTATGACTCACTACAGTATCTTCATTACATTTCATACCACTTAGCAATATATCTTGATACGCAGAATATTCTGCAATCCCAAATTTTTAATGACTGGCGCAAAATTAAGACAGTTCTAACATTTTTTTAAATTAATTTTCGATGACATTCAGGCAATACCATTACCATATAAGCCGATTCTTGGTTTGACTAAAGAATTTTGAAAAATAAATAGTTACAAAAAATTATAAAAATTAGCAAGAGTGGTCTCCTTTAAACTTCCCCGCATTCTTTCTATTAGAAGCGTTATACTCTACCACCCTCATGCATAAAATTGAGGGCCTTGGGCAAAACTGAAAGCCGCAAATTTCAGGTTTTTATTTTCAGTGTCACACCATTTATACCTCTATTCTTCTGACTGTTTGAAAACTATAAAAAAGGAGTAATATTTCACTTCATTGTTTATGAGCGTATAGCAGAATGTCATCTTTCAGAATACCTATATTTAGAATTAATTTTACTAATAAAAGGAATTAATTTTATTTTTTACCAATAAAAGAAAATTAATTTATTAATAAAATTTATTTTTCTTCATAAAAGAAAAATGAACTTCTCTGCGGGCCAGACAGTTTGATCTAGAGTTATGAAATTTGGAACTAATATATTTTGGAAAAGTAGGAATAAATAAACAATTTTTTAATCTATTATTAGAAATTTATTTAAATAATACGTGAGATGTTATTGTTTTTAGCGATAACTTCTAGAAAAATCCTTGCGCACAAATCATTTTTATACTTTTTAATATTTATTAAATGTGAATCTGACGATCTTTAAAATAAATATTTAAAAGTATTAAAAATTTATAAAAACATTTTTCTAAATCTATAATTTATCAAAGCTTACACATCCCCCTGTTTTACACCGATACTTATCAGATTAAAAACCTATCTGATAAAACAAGTCAATCATCATCAATACTTATCGGATGTAAAAGAGGTTATGCAGTATTTTTATAATAGAAAGTCAAAAAGATGAGCAATTTATGTTAGTTTAAATGAATCCTGCCTAGTTACCATTTATTAAATATTAGTATATTAGCATTTATTAAGCATTAAACCGTTTTTGCTTAGCAATTTTCCTTTCTTGGTGGTAGAGATGAAATTCAAGGAGGTTTAAAATTTTCGCCAAAACCTCGAAGTTGAATTTTTTATCTATTACAGTATATTTTCTTTATGCGTCTTTTACACACTGAAGAAATAAAACTCGGATATAAACAATGCATCTTTCTTCTGACGCGCATACAGCGTTCCATTCATGTTGGTAGCCAAATGCTGAAAGAATTGCCAAGAAGAGTAATAACTCTTTTTGTCAGCGCCAGTGAAAGATCCGTTGCCCCGAGTTGTTCCTGACACACGATATCGTGTTTTATATAAACACTAAACGGGACAGAGAGTGAGCAAGAAAATGAAAAATACAAAGAAAAATAAAGCGTGGAATTTTGACAAATGGCCGAATTTTTCGAACCTCGAATCATCTGATGTTCATTAATAATCAGAAGGGCGAAATGGATGAGAAAATATCAAGTGATCGGCGTTCGCTTGTGTTTACAGAAATATGATGAACTATTGTAGGGGTTTCTCAGACTATAGAATATGTGATATTGATGTTATATTTCATTATACTTGGTGATACATTTTTTTATAGAAAAAGGGAAGTAAATAAGCAGAATTCCTTAATAAGAAAAAAAAATCTGCTATAATAAATTTCATGTTACCATGTGAGAAGATTATTATTTTTTAAAGTCATTGCTTCTCTTAATTAATTTAAGTCATTAACCAGTTTAAACAAGTTTGAAACACTCACGTGACTATCAGATTATGCATGCATAGATATTTAGAAAACGATGCTTTTTTTTTTCATCTCAAAATCATTCATGCTCCAAAAAAAAATTTTTTTTGCACGCAAGAAAAAATTTTAATTAAAAATATATATACTTTCGATACCTCCCCTCGCTGTTTATTTCAATTTCCTTCTATGTGCTTCTTCGGACGATAAATTGTTACAACCTTTTCCTTTATTAGCCAAACTGGAGAATCGGGTACATTGCGGACATTCGGACCAGGTTGTAACTCTTTATTGACGATAAGTCACCAAATGTGACAACCATCTTTTTCTAATACTCTAACTTTCTTTATTCTTTCTTTATAGGTTTTTGAAGCCACAAAATTCAAGGACAGAAAATGAAGAGTATGGTGTGTTTCAAATTTCCACTCGAAGAAGCACAAAGAAATCGGGAATCATTGCGAAACAAAAAGGTGAGATATTGAAAGGTATATATATAATTTTTTAAAAGAAATTAATTTCATTTTTTTTTAGCTAGCAAGAGAAATTTTTGGAGTTCAAACATATTGCGATGGGAATTTTTTTTTTCTTCTAAAAGTTGACAATTGCGCAATACAATAGTCACATGATCATTCCAAACCTGTTGAAACCGGATTTCTCAAAGAAATAAAAAATGGCTTTGAGTAAACGTTTTGAAACTTGAATTAACTATTTTGAGATTAAAAAAAAAACCCATCGTTTTCTAAATATCGACACATGCGTAATCTGATAGTCACGATATTATTTCAAGACGGTTTAAACTGGTTTTTCCATTGAAAAAAATCCGACTTCGAGATGATACCACGTGACTTAAAAAATATCACATAACATGAAATTTGTGATAGTAGATTTCAACTTTTATTTACAAATTAATTTATGATTTATTTCTAAACCATTATTTTGAAGCAGACACTCGGTATTTATAAATACATTTATAACTAAGTGAACGTAATTAAATAGACAGGAACCCAATCCATTCATACTTGATAAAAGTTTAGTATATTCTTAATAGTTTATGATTTGTAGAAATTGTATTTTGACAAACTTTTTATCTGTCAACTAGGCTAATAACATCCTTTTAATTAAACTATTTGCGACTCCTTTTTACTCCAATGAATCTAGGGAGTTTCCTACACTGCCTAGAATGATTGCCATTGCAGACAATTAGAGATTGCAATACCGGTATACCGGGATACCGAATACCGGTATTTTGAGCCATTTGTACAATTTTGTAATACCGGTATTCACAAGTTTAAATACCGGTTTTTCGGTATTTACTAGAAATTTTTAAAATGGTCTCCACTATATGTTCAGGGAACGCGAACATAGCAAAATAGTATACGTTTTAGTTTTTATGTCTCCTTAACGAGCGAAATTAATTAGCTAATTAAGGCTAAGTTAATTGCTTAAATCTAAATTAGCGAAACATGGATTATCCCTGAAAGAAGATGTTGTATCCATAACGACTGATGGAGCAACAATTATGAAAAAAGTTGGAAAGTTGATTGGTGCAAATCAGCAGTTGTGCTATGCACATGGGATTCAATTAGGAGTAATAGATGTATTATACCAAAAATATAAAGAACAGAAGAATCCAAATACTGTGGATATAGAAACTTCGGAATCCAACTTTGAAAAGAGTAAGAGTGTGAGTGATATTGACAATTAAGATAATGACATTGTAATTGTTGAAGAAGATATTGCTAATGAGGATGAATATTAACCTATCAAGAATTGCTTCCTATAATTTATAAAGTTCGAAAAATTGTTAAGATATTCAAACGTTCCCCTATAAAAAGGATATTTTACTAAAATATATACTAACTGAAAATAAAACAGAATATATGTTAATATTAGATTCTAAAACACGTTAGAACAGTTTACTCCTAACGTTGGAAAGATTTTTGAAACTGAGAAATCCAATCCAAAAAGCAATAATCGACTTAAACCTGTAAACTAATTTTTCAGATAGTGAATTCGACTTAATATCCAGAACTATATCAGCTCTACTTCCAATAAAACTGACTATTGAGGCATTATGTTGGAGAGATTCCAATTTCTTAACAACTAATGCAACAATAAATTTCATGTTGCAGTCACTGAAAGAACACCACACATTAGTATCTGAAGAATTATATATTACATTGAAAAATCGCACAGAAGAAAGGCATACCGAAATAGAAAATTTCTTATGGTATTTAGATAATTCTAATGATTTTAAAAATGAAAATGAAAAGAAGAAAAGAAAATAACCAATTCAAATCTGATTAAGTTAGAGTAAAGTTTCTTAAAGATTTTTTCCCACAAACCTATCCACATTCAGAATTCGGTTCAATTATCGAAGATTATGATGTCACTACTGTCGATAGTGAAAAGGAATTGTCTCTTGAACAAAAATTAGAATTAGTTATAAATAAAATTTCAACGAACCAAAATACAATACAGAAATCAGCTATATCCAAAACCATCCGACGGGAAATCGATTTATTTGAAGATGAGAGATTTAGAGGTAAATACTTGGAAAAAGAGTATCGCGCATTGCTAACAGTACCACCAATTAGCGTAGATGTCGAAATAGCGTTTTCGACAGCTGGTCATTTTTACACAAAATTACTTTTCAGGCTTAATGACTGTACAATTGATGCATTATGTTTTTTAAGATCACATTTCAAAAATTTGTAATAGTACCACAGACTGAATAGTGATATTTACACTTTTTATGTGATTTAAATAAATAAGATGTTTCTATACTTTTTTGTGATTATATACTGTTATAATTTATAAGTTACAGATTATTTTTTGTGATATTTACACTCTCTAACAAAACTGGCAAATAAAAAAAAGAAATAAATAATAAGATTTTAGAAAGAATAAATAATAAGAACAAATAAAAAGATTTTCTTTTTCCAAAATTTCTAATACCGGTATTAAAACCTGTATCCCGGTATTAAGATCTAAAAAATACCGAATACCGGTATTGAAATTTTGGTCCGGTATTGCAATCCCTACAGACAATACATTCATTTTATATTTTAATGCAATATCTGCGAGAAAACAAAAGAAATAGATTGAGTTTGTTTTGAAAAAAAATTACTTTGCTATTGTTATTCTTTAATATGGGTAAATATAATAAGCTGGAAGTCAATAATCAGCATGCAGATTATGATACTTTTTTTCAACAAAAATGATGGAAATGAGCCTGGATTTTATTGTGAAATAGGAATTAATTAGTTGAGATGTGTACAATCTGCATTATCAGGAAACTCATTATTTCAGCTAAACATTAAAAGCAACTGCTTACGAACGCTGGATTATGAGAGAGGAATGCAGATTGATTCAATAAAAATGTTGTTACTTTAGTTGCAAAATAAATAAAAAGATAAAACAAAACAAATTCTATTTATATGGATTATAAACTATTATGACTGCAATGTTTAATTGCACTGAATTATTAAAATTATTGCTAATTAGTTAAAGTATAATTAATAATATTAGAATAATATTTAGTGTTTAAATTAAACTTTACAAGTCCTGTAAAATAATATTTTTTATATTATATTTGTTTCAAATTAATTATTTTTAATATACTATGCTTTTCATTGTAAATAAGTATATCATTAATTAAAAATTTAGATAAATTTTTAAAGACTTTTATTAACTTACATTGACGAATTTTGACTAGGCAGATTAAACAACTGTGCATTGCCGCTCAGGCCGATTAAAACACTTTATTATCCTAGTTTGCTGTAAGAATTAAGTTTGTTTATAATCTTATGAATCTTAAAATATTAGGAAAATATTAATACTTTATTAAGAATAGTTAGTCAGATTCTTGTATGATCTACAACATACACTTAGTCATTATAAAATTTATAATATCTGTTTTAACTGGACATCTGTTTCAAATATGCAAACCAAATGTCAGACAATCTGGAATCATAAGAAATAAATAAAAACAAATACTTATACATAAACGTAATGAAATAAAAAAAAAATTGCTTAAATAAAATATCAACACGTTAAAAACATGCCGAAATATTAAATTAAATTTACCGCCTTATTAAAAAGATGACTTCTATAATGTATCTGCTTATGTTACAAAGTACATGAGACCTCCACTGTTAATTTAGTCATGTTTTCCAAAAATATGCATATTGAAAATTACAAAGAAAAATATATATTTTCACAAAGCCACTAAAACAAAAATAAAAATTTAAACATGTTGATTCGTATTAAAATGTGAAGTTAAATTAAACAGATATTTAAAAAATAACTAAGTTACCTGAGTTATAGAATATCTGCTTCAAATATGTACAAACTTTAATAACATACAAAGCACAAACTTGGAAGTCAGACAATTTGGAATCATTTGATTATTAAAAAAAGAAAATACATATTCACAAATGAAGCAAAAAAGCTTTAGCTTAAATAAATTAGTAACATGTTAAAAAATATGTTAAAATATTTTTTAAAAAATCAAAATTATTAAATTTACTGCCTTATTTAAAAAAAATCCTATAATGTACTAACTTAGGTTACAAAGTACCTAACCTTTACTGTTAATTTAATCATGTTTCACAAAATATACATATTGAAAAATATAAAGAAAAACATTTTCATAAAGCCACTAAAACAAGAATAGACATATCCATTAAATTAATTTAATAGACTCGTGCTAAAATGCGAGACTAAATTATTCAGATATTTAAAAAAAATGACCAGATAATTTATATAATGGCCCTCTACCTGGGTACATAAAATATCTAATTCTGTCACTGAATTATGGAACCGATGGATTACAGAGGATAAGATGTTGGTCAGAGTAACTGCTTCAAAATTTCTCTTGCTCTATGAGATGTACATTTTTTACTTTTGTACCATTTTGTACCATAAACTCTAGATTTCATACCAACCTAGCAATAAATTCTGATTTTATGATAAATAAATTCTGTCTTTGCTTTCACCTTTTTATCATTCAAAGGCTTTTTTTTAATCTTCATTCATTTCAAAATTACAGGTTTTTCGAAATCTTTTTTGATTTTTGAATCATCCTGAGCATATAAATAGCTTAAAATACACATATAGTAGTTAGTTTATATGTGTCCGTGACAGTTTATATTAGATTAATGATGCTACGTTTAGAAGTTAAATGAGGCTTCGTTCAAAATGAATTCGCCATTTTTAACCCAAGATAACTAGATTGTACTTTATCTTCCATTCCACACCACATCAGTTGAAGAAATTTGAGATCATTCCACAAGAAATTTATCATATACGAAAATTTTTTGCTAAACCCAGATCTTCAGCCACTATTCTGTAGCTCTTAAGCGGCGATTCAATCACAAATGCAACTGTGATTTCTTTTAAATTGGCGATTTAGTAATATATAAGTAAGAATTAAGAATAAGAGCTCCTATATTAACATTTCTTGTAAAAAAATATTATTAACTTTCTTATAAACATATTAGTATTCCCTTCAATCATAATTTGTAATAATCACATATGAAGGATTACTGGACTAAATTTTGCCGAAAATAATAGCTCATAATGGTAGTGCAACTCAAAAGCAATTAAAAATTGTATCGTTATAAATAGGGAAACTTCTAAAATATCTTTGAAATCTAATCAATTTCACTGCATCAATGACTGCTCTCTCATGTAAATTGGATCGGAAGAGAAAACCCCAATGCATAACCTTTTAGACCTCTGAACTTAATTTCATTTGCCATTTCTGTTTGAAGCTTTGTAAATATCATCATGTTCCAAATGAATGGTTCATATTTTTGGGTTAATAGATGCTCCGCGTCACTATAACAGTTTATTTTATAACAGCTTAATTGGTAATTTTGACAAAATATGTTACATTTAGACGTCTCCAGATCTCCGTCTGTATGTTCGTAATTCGTTTTCAAAGAAACAAATCATACATACATACATACATACAAAGAAACAAATCATACATACATACATACATACAAAGAAACAAATCATACATACATACATACATACAAAGAAACAAATCATACATACATACATACATACAAAGAAACAAATCATACATACATACATACAAAGAAACAAATCATACATACATACATACAAAGAAACAAATCATACATACATACATACAAAGGAACAAATCATACATACATACAAAGGAACAAATCATACATACATACATACACAGGAACAAATCATACATACATACAAAGGAACAAATCATACATACATACAAAGGAACAAATCATACATACATACAAAGGAACAAATCATACATACATACAAAGGAACAAATCATACATACATACAAAGGAACAAATCATACATACATACAAAGGAACAAATCATACATACATACAAAGGAACAAATCATACATACATACAAAGGAACAAATCATACATACATACAAAGGAACAAATCATACATACATACAAAGGAACAAATCATACATACATACAAAGGAACAAATCATACATACATACAAAGGAACAAATCATACATACATACAAAGGAACAAATCATACATACATACAAAGGAACAAATCATACATACATACAAAGGAACAAATCATACATCTAAAATTTGTTAATAGATGCATAAATTAAACAGAAAAAAATTTCCGTTATGGCTGCCCTCCATATTCTTTATTAGATACTAAAGATACTCAATCAAAATAGAAATAAATATTAAATTTAAGTGCAAAAATCGAATTAAATGGAATAAAAAAGAAGTAATGACTCCTGTCCGAAGACTTTATCAAGGTCACCTACAGGTAGGTATTCAAACCAAGGACTTTTTCTGAGATCGGTCTGACTTTCTTCCAAGCACTGACCCTCGTGACCCGAAAATCCCAAGAAATTAGGGTTTTGAAGACAAGCATTAATATCAGTAAAGTAATGATATTAAAATTACACAATAATAATGAGCAAAATAGTATTTCAAAATTCACATCTAAGCAAGACAACAGCAAAATAAAATCAAACTAAACTATTATAAGACCATTATTAAAATATTAAACAAAAAAAAACATCAATAAGAAATAAAAGAAAATAACATACCTGTTAAGTGTAAATATAATCCAAAAGAATTTATGAAGAACATTAAACTTATTACTGCAGATAACTCAACTAAATTCAATTTTCCCGCGCTTAAAGCTGAATACGCCCACAATTCTTGGTTAGTGACTCGTCATCATATGAAATAAATTGAACGATGTCAGCGCCATCTATTGAATTGAAAAAACGAAGAAAATAAACTAAAAAGAATATCTTTAGTTATGAAAATATTAGAATGTAATTTAGAAAATAATAGAATATAGGTTAGAAAAATGATACACCTTATCTTTTTAGAACTTCAATATTGCAATAATTTTTCGGAAAATCATTAAAAGTTAAGAATTCATGCAATCGTTTGTTACGTCAATATAAGAAATTTGTTACTACAATTTTTTTTAATCCCGTTTAATTGTGGGAAAATCAAATTTTTGAAAGTTTAAATTGGAACGGTAATTACTATATTTAATTACTCTGAATTTAAATTCATTTTTTTAAATTGTAAATACTATCAAAATTTTATCATTAGAAATTTCTATTTCTAAATCCAAATGGTTGTGGTTGGTTTTAAATACAATGGTTGTCCTTTGTGTTGATTTTTGTTCCTTCTAGTTAAACTTAATTCTTTTGGATAGCAATCAATTTTACATACGCATTATCAATTTTCAAAAAGATAAATCCTCAATATATCTCAAACCATTTATTAAATTGTGTTTAATTATTTTTTCTCACAGTACTAGTACTAGTTTCTCCTAATACAAAAAAAAAAAAAAAAAAAAAAAATACTAGCTGAAGCACCTAAGTATTAATTTGTAGGTATTAAATTAGACTGAAAGGTATCAACCGACATCTCTTTATTTTTCATAAAAACTAATTTTAAACTGATGTTGCCAACTGGGCAACTAAAATATTAGATATAGTTTCGTTCCCAGCATCCTCCCTAGCCTGGTCAACCCAGAGAGGGATGACCAGAGATACCGGGAGGGTTACTTTTCTACCATTAACTCTTAGTTCACAGGATCTTATCTTCCCGTCGCGTTCCTGATGTTGGTCCACACTCTGCTCTTCTTCCGTATGTGCCGTGGTCGGACGTCTTCGCCAACTCGGACGTTAACCGGACTTCTTGGTTTCGAACTTGATGAAAAGATCGGAGTTGAAGTAAATATTCCTTTCACCAATTTTTCCAAAAATTGTAAAGAAAGTCCTGCTGCTGCTTGCAGTTTCTCTTAAGCCTTGCGTCATTATCCAAGTTGGATGTAATGACCGTTAATTTTCGTCCTGTCAAGAAATGAGCGGTGTAAGACTGAGGAGCTGTCATCTTTTCCCTTTTCATAGACTAATGGTAGGCTGTTCAGAGAGACTTCTATTCCAATGAGGACAGTGCACAGACTTTCCTCTTATATAAGTACTCATCTGAGTACCTTTCTCAGACATTGTTTGGCAATTCCTAACAGGCGTTCCCATCAGCCTCCCCACCAAGTCGCTCGCGCGGCTATAAGTTTCCAAGTTATTCCATTTTAGGTGTAATATTGGGGAATTTTAGGTGGTGACAGAACTCGCCATAACAGGATCAGTTCCTTATTTGCTGCACGAAAGGTGGTAGCATTGCTAGTGTAGATTCTGTGTGGCAGTCCTATGTGGCCAACAAATCGTTGTAGTGCCAAGAGAAATTTGTCAGTGGTAAGATCTGACACAAATTCAATGTGCTATGCACTTGTTCCCGTTGGAATTCCCTTCACTTGTTTAAAAATATAATTTTCAGAAATATTAAATTTACAAAATTCAAGCGAGTTACTTTTTGTAATTAAATCTCTAGTTAAATATACATCACCTATAAAAATGCAAACATCTATTAATTCCTCATAAGGTAGATTTATGTACAAATTTTCAAAAACATAAGTATTAAGTTTATTAATATTATTAACTCTTAGAAATTTCAGAGCTTCTTTGTTGCTATTAATTATAAAATTATCCTCATTTTTAATTTTATTCAGGATAATTTTTAAGTATTTAAAGAAATGTTTCCCCGTTTAGTAATTATAACTACTAGTGCTTAAAGTCACAAAACTAAATTTTACAGGTTTTTTTTATGGAGTTTGAAAGTTGGGTACAAATAAAGAAAGTTTAAGGAACAAGTCTTTATCTTAGTCTTTTTAGCGAAAGCTAGCATTCTGTTGTCGATTTCCTTTTTTTCAATACTATTTAAAATGTATGACGAATTAGAATTATATTCGTTACTTAATAGTTTTTTATAGTAATATTTACAAATTAAAAAAGATATTATTTGCAGCTATTATTATATTAATAAAAAATCTCACCTTTCGATATCTTTATTTCTTTTTTCAACTATTTGTTAAAATAAATTCTTCGATCTTTGGATCTGCCACTATTAAAATTAATTTTAGTCTTTATTTCATATAAATCAATCATTTTTTTTTCTTTTTTATTCCATTTAATTCATTTTTTTTTGCATTTAGATTTAATATTTATTTCCAATTTGATTAAGTTCATTTGTGTTTTGGGTTTTAGATGTAGTTCTATTAAAAAGGTCCTCCCGTTAGTGTGGTGTGGAAATTTGAAGAGAAGTCTGCTAACTCAGGTGTCTTTCTCGTCACCTAATCGTGGTTCAAAATTACGAAATCTGTCCCAAAATAGCTTTAGGGTTGCTTTAAGACGAGACGTTAGTATAACACCGCAGCAGCATTAAATCACTCTAAATAGAATGTATTTTGCTTTTAATGGTTTTGACTCAGGAAATATTTACATTTATGTTAGTTTCCTAAAAATAGCTTTAATTTTTGACTGGTGCTAAAAATACTTTATTTTCTTATAAATCATCAAATGTCTACCACCCGATTAATAACAAAAAAGAAACTAAGTAAAAGCCATTTGTTTAAATAGTTTTAGCACAGACTATCGTATAAAATAAATTTTTTATTTTAATATTTAGAGATTACATTATTATATATAATATATATTATAAACTAACATCATAGGTCGATAAATTTGTATAAAAGAATCATTATTCATTCAAAGCTATTGTTATTTCATATTTATATAGAATGGAAATATGCAGCAAAAAAATGAAGATTATAGCGTCTTTTCAAATTATACAATATTTTATGAATTTGCATCAAATATGAAGTTTGTTCTTCCAAAAAAACTAGTTACAATTGCTTGCTCGTTCGTTGGGAAATATTGTCCTCTTTAATATTACATAATTGCATACTTCTTTTGAATATATGTATTGCATTTGAAAACCTTATTAGAATGAAGATCAATTTTTATATCTCAAAATATAAACTATATTACTATAATTCTGAACAAAAACCGACAGTATAAGATATATTTTTATTGTAGCTATACGTGGGAAGGGATTACTCATAACAATCTTTTTATTTCGAGCACTAGTCAAAAATTTTTTTTTAAATTCAAACTATACCATTTTCTATTAAAATAAATAATTTATTTTTAAAATATTTTGGGGACGACGTTAAAGCGAAAAGATCGATTTTAAATTTTATGTTTATAGTATGCATATATGTTAATAGTATAATATACAAGCAAAATTAAACTATTAATAAATCAAATATTTATGAAAACTCCAATTTTTTTAGTTTATTAAAAAGCAGAAACCTTTATTTTTTATACATAATACCTATGGTTTCCGAATTTACTATCAGATGGCGCCACTGGTTACGTAATCAAAATTAATCAAAGATTAGCGGATAGTTAAATTTTGTATATATTAAAACAACATTATCATCAAAAATATATAAACGTACAAAATCTGAAAAATTCTGTTGCATGAGGAAGTGAATGAAAAACCAAATTCCATTTTTAAAACATGAAAAAAGTCAAGTTAAATCAAAGCGTTGAAAAACGTTTATATCTTGCTTCATTACCATGGTGATCATTGTTCTTTTATATTCATTTTTTTAAGGCTTAAACAAAATGATATTTGGAATATTAATTATGATCCTGAATCTAGAAGGGCAAATAATGCAGGCTCAATCCGAACCAGCAACACTTTTCTAAACTTCCCCACCATACCAACAGTAGGATATTTGACTCTAGAAGTTTCAGAATTAACCTGCACCAGGCCAGTGTACACAACAAATGCAAGGCGGAATGGGATTCCAAACCTGGAATTTTTCCCATAAATCGAGACTTTATTACGAGATCGTCACATTAAATATTCTTCTGTATCAGCGAAATAGATAATGCTTTAAAAACTTACAAATATATCACTTTTGCTTCTTTCTGTTCTCCTCCTGCAATGTGTCCGCTAACGAACTAATGGAAGTAGTCTCTTGAAATTTTGAAATAGATAATGCTCCAAAAACCTACAAATATATCATTTTTGATACTTTCTGTTCTCCTCCTGCAATGTGTCCGCCAATGAACTAATGAAAGTAGTCTCTTGAAATTTTGAAATAGATAATGCTTCAAAAAATTACAAATATATCATTTTTGCTTCTTTCTGTTCTCCTCCTGGAATGTGTCCGCTAACAAACTAATGGAAGTAGTCTCTTGAAATTTTGAAATAGATAATGCTTCAAAAACCTACAAATATATCATTTTTGCTTCTTTCTGTTCTCCTCCTGGAATGTGTCCGCTAACGAACTAATGGAAGTGGTCTCTTGAAATTTTGAAATAGATAATGCTTCAAAAACCTACAAATATATCATTTTTGCTTCTTTCTGTTCTCCTCCTGGAATGTGTCCGCTAACGAACTAATGGAAGTAGTCTCTTGAAATTTTGAAATAGATAATGCTTCAAAAACCTACAAATATATCATTTTTGCTTCGTTCTCCTCCTGTAATGTGTCCGCTAACGCACTAATGGTAGTAGTCTCTTGAAATTTTGAAATAAATAATGCTTCAAAAACCTACAAATATATCATTTTTGCTTCTTTCTGTGCTCCTCCTGGAATGTGTCCGCTAACGAACTAATGGAAGTAGTCTCTTGAAATTTTGAAATAGATAATGCTTCAAAAACCTACAAATATATCATTTTTGCTTCTTTCTGTTCTCCTCCTGCAATGTGTCCGCTAACGAACTAATGGAAGTAGTCTCTTGAAATTTTGAAATAGATAATGCTCCAAAAACCTACAAATATATCATTTTTGATACTTTCTGTTCTCCTCCTGCAATGTGTCCGCCAATGAACTAATGGAAGTAGTCTCTTGAAATTTTGAAATAGATAATGCTTCAAAAACCTACAAATATATCATTTTTGCTTCTTTCTGTTCTCCTCCTGGAATGTGTCCGCTAACGAACTAATGGAAGTAGTCTCTTGAAATTTTGAAATAGATAATGCTTCAAAAACCTACAAATATATCATTTTTGCTTCTTTCTGTTCTCTACCTGGAATGTGTTTGCTAACGAACTAATGGAAGTAGTCTCTTGAAATTTTGAAATAGATAATGCTTCAAAAACCTACAAATATATCATTTTTGCTTGTTTCTGTGCTCCTCCTGGAATGTGTACGCTAACGAACTAATGGAAGTAATCTCTTGAAATTTTGAAATAGATAATGCTTCAAAAACCTACAAATATATCATTTTTGCTTCTTTCTGTTCTCCTCCTGGAATGTGTCCGCTAACGAACTAATGGAAGTAGTCTCTTGAAATTTTGAAATAGATAATGCTTCAAAAACCTACAAATATATCATTTTTGCTTCTTTCTGTTCTCCTCCTGGAATGTGTCCGCTAACGAACTAATGGAAGTAGTCTCTTGAAATTTTGAAATAGATAATGCTTCAAAAACCTACAAATATATCATTTTTGCTTCTTTCTGTGCTCCTCCTGGAATGTGTCCGCTAACGAACTAATGGAAGTAGTCTCTTGAAATTTTGAAATAGATAATGCTTCAAAAACCTACAAATATATCATTTTTGCTTCTTTCTGTTCTCCTCCTGGAATGTGTCCGCTAACGAACTAATGGTAGTAGTCTCTTGAAATTTTGAAAAAAATAATGCTTCAAAAACCTACAAATATATCATTTTTGCTTCTTTCTGTGCTCCTCCTGGAATGTGTCCGCTAACGAACTAATGGAAGTAGTCTCTTGAAATTTTGAAATAGATAATGCTTCAAAAACCTACAAATATATCATTTTTGCTTCTTTCTGTTCTCCTCCTGGAATGTGTCCGCTAACGAACTAATGGAAGTAGTCTCTTGAAATTTTGAAATAGATAATGCTTCAAAAACCTACAAATATATCATTTTTGCTTCTTTCTGTTCTCCTCCTGGAATGTGTCCGCTAACGAACTAATGGAAGTAGTCTCTTGAAATTTTGAAATAGATAATGCTTCAAAAACCTACAAATATATCATTTTTGCTTCTTTCTGTTCTCCTCCTGTAATGTGTCCGCTAACGAACTAATGGAAGTAGTCTCTTGAAATTTTGAAATAGATAATGCTTCAAAAACCTACAAATATATCATTTTTGGTTCTTTCTGTTCTCCTCCTGGAATGTGTCCGCTAACGAACTAATGGAAGTAGTCTCTTGAAATTTTGAAATAGATAATGCTTCAAAAACCTACATATATATCATTTTTGCTTCTTTCTGTGCTCCTCCTGGAATGTGTCCGCTAACGAACTAATGGAAGTAGTCTCTTGAAATTTTGAAATAGATAATGCTTCAAAAACCTACAAATATATCATTTTTGCTTCTTTCTGTTCTCCTCCTGGAATGTGTCCGCTAACGAACTAATGGAAGTAGTCTCTTGAAATTTTGAAATAGATAATGCTTCAAAAACCTACAAATATATCATTTTTGCTTCTTTCTGTTCTCCTCCTGTAATGTGTCCGCTAACGAACTAATGGAAGTAGTCTCCTGAAATTTTGAAATAGATAATGCTTCAAAAACCTACAAATATATCATTTTTGCTTCTTTCTGTTCTCCTCCTGGAATGTGTCCGCTAACGAACTAATGGAAGTAGTCTCTTGAAATTTTGAAATAGATAATGCTTCAAAAACCTACAAATATATCATTTTTGCTTCTTTCTGTTCTCCTCCTGGAATGTGTCCGCTAACGAACTAATGGAAGTAGTCTCTTGAAATTTTGAAATAGATAATGCTTCAAAAACCTACAAATATATCATTTTTGCTTCTTTCTGTGCTCCTCCTGGAATGTGTCCGCTAACGAACTAATGGAAGTAGTCTCTTGAAATTTTGAAATAGATAATGCTTCAAAAACCTACAAATATATCATTTTTGCTTCTTTCTGTTCTCCTCCTGGAATGTGTCCGCTAACGAACTAATGGTAGTAGTCTCTTGAAATTTTGAAATAAATAATGCTTCAAAAACCTACAAATATATCATTTTTGCTTCTTTCTGTGCTCCTCCTGGAATGTGTCCGCTAACGAACTAATGGAAGTAGTCTCTTGAAATTTTGAAATAGATAATGCTTCAAAAACCTACAAATATATCATTTTTGCTTCTTTCTGTTCTCCTCCTGGAATGTGTCCGCTAACGAACTAATGGAAGTAGTCTCTTGAAATTTTGAAATAGATAATGCTTCAAAAACCTACAAATATATCATTTTTGCTTCTTTCTGTTCTCCTCCTGGAATGTGTCCGCTAACGAACTAATGGAAGTAGTCTCTTGAAATTTTGAAATAAATAATGATTCAAAAACCTACAAATATATCATTTTTGCTTCTTTCTGTGCTCCTCGTCGAATGTGTCCGCTAACGAACTAATGGAAGTAGTCTTTTGAAATTTTGAAATAGATAATGCTTCAAAAACCTACAAATATATCATTTTTGCTTCTTTCTGTTCTTCTCCTGGAATGTGTCCGCTAACGAACTAATGGAAGTAGTCTCTTGAAATTTTGAAATAGATAATGCTTCAAAAACCTACAAATATATCATTTTTGCTTCTTTCTGTTCTCCTCCTGGAATGTGTCCGCTAACGAACTAATGGAAGTAGTCTCTTGAAATTTTGAAATAGATAATGCTTCAAAAACCTACATATATATCATTTTTGCTTCTTTCTGTGCTCCTCCTGGAATGTGTCCGCTAACGAACTAATGGAAGTAGTATCTTGAAATTTTGAAATAGATAATGCTTCAAAAACCTACAAATATATCATTTTTGCTTCTTTCTGTTCTCCTCCTGGAATGTGTCCGCTAACGAACTAATGGAAGTAGTCTCTTGAAATTTTGAAATAGATAATGCTTCAAAAACCTACAAATATATCATTTTTGCTTCTTTCTGTTCTCTAACTGGAATGTGTCTGCTAACGAACTAATGGAAGTAGTCTCTTGAAATTTTGAAATAGATAATGCTTCAAAAACCTACAAATATATCATTTTTGCTTGTTTCTGTGCTCCTCCTGGAATGTGTACGCTAACGAACTAATGGAAGTAATCTCTTGAAATTTTGAAATAGATAATGCTTCAAAAACCTACAAATATATCATTTTTGCTTCTTTCTGTTCTCCTCCTGGAATGTGTCCGCTAACGAACTAATGGAAGTAGTCTCTTGAAATTTTGAAATAGATAATGCTTCAAAAACCTACAAATATATCATTTTTGCTTCTTTCTGTTCTCCTCCTGGAATGTGTCCGCTAACGCACTAATGGAAGTAGTCTCTTGAAATTTTGAAATAGATAATGCTTCAAAAACCTACAAATATATCATTTTTGCTTCGTTCTCCTCCTGCAATGTGTCCGCTAACGAACTAATGGAAGTAGTCTCTTGAAATTTTGAAATAGATAATGCTCCAAAAACCTACAAATATATCATTTTTGATACTTTCTGTTCTCCTCCTGCAATGTGTCCGCCAATGAACTAATGGAAGTAGTCTCTTGAAATTTTGAAATAGATAATGCTTCAAAAACCTACAAATATATCATTTTTGCTTCTTTCTGTTCTCCTCCTGGAATGTGTCCGCTAACGAACTAATGGAAGTAGTCTCTTGAAATTTTGAAATAGATAATGCTTCAAAAACCTACAAATATATCATTTTTGCTTCTTTCTGTTCTCTACCTGGAATGTGTCTGCTAACGAACTAATGGAAGTAGTCTCTTGAAATTTTGAAATAGATAATGCTTCAAAAACCTACAAATATATCATTTTTGCTTGTTTCTGTGCTCCTCCTGGAATGTGTACGCTAACGAACTAATGGAAGTAATCTCTTGAAATTTTGAAATAGATAATGCTTCAAAAACCTACAAATATATCATTTTTGCTTCTTTCTGTTCTCCTCCTGGAATGTGTCGGCTAACGAACTAATGGAAGTAGTCTCTTGAAATTTTGAAATAAATAATGCTTCAAAAACCTACAAATATATCATTTTTGCTTCTTTCTGTGCTCCTCCTGGAATGTGTCCGCTAACGAACTAATGGAAGTAGTCTCTTGAAATTTTGAAATAGATAATGCTTCAAAAACCTACAAATATATCATTTTTGCTTCTTTCTGTTCTCCTCTTGGAATGTGTCCGCTAACGAACTAATGGAAGTAGTCTCTTGAAATTTTGAAATAGATAATGCTTCAAAAACCTACAAATATATCATTTTTGCTTCTTTCTGTGCTCCTCCTGGAATGTGTCCGCTAACGAACTAATGGAAGTAGTCTCTTGAAATTTTGAAATAGATAATGCTTCAAAAACCTACAAATATATCATTTTTGCTTCTTTCTGTTCTCCTCCTTGAATGTGTCCGCTAACGAACTAATGGAAGTAGTCTCTTGAAATTTTGAAATAGATAATGCTTCAAAAACCTACAAATATATCATTTTTGCTTCTTTCTGTTCTCCTCCTGTAATGTGTCCGCTAACGAACTAATGGAAGTAGTCTCTTGAAATTTTGAAATAGATAATGCTTCAAAAACCTACAAATATATCATTTTTGCTTCCTTCTGTTCTCCTCCTGGAATGTGTCCGCTAACGAACTAATGGAAGTAGTCTCTTGAAATTTTGAAATAAATAATGCTTCAAAAACCTACAAATATATCATTTTTGCTTCTTTCTGTGCTCCTCCTGGAATGTGTCCGCTAACGAACTAATGGAAGTAGTCTCTTGAAATTTTGAAATAGATAATGCTTCAAAAACCTACAAATATATCATTTTTGCTTCTTTCTGTTCTCCTCCTGGAATGTGTCCGCTAACGAACTAATGGAAGTAGTCTCTTGAAATTTTGAAATAGATAATGCTTCAAAAACCTACAAATATATCATTTTTGCTTCTTTCTGTGCTCCTCCTGGAATGTGTCCGCTAACGAACTAATGGAAGTAGTCTCTTGAAATTTTGAAATAGATAATGCTTCAAAAAACTACAAATATATCATTTTTGCTTCTTTCTGTTCTCCTCCTGGAATGTGTCCGCTAACGAACTAATGGAAGTAGTCTCTTGAAATTTTGAAATAGATAATGCTTCAAAAACCTACAAATATATCATTTTTGCTTCTTTCTGGTCTTCTCCTGGAATGTGTCCGCTAACGAACTAATGGAAGTAGTCTCTTGAAATTTTGAAATAGATAATGCTTCAAAAACCTACAAATATATCATTTTTGCTTCTTTCTGGTTTTCTCCTGGAATGTGTCCGCTAACGAACTAATGGAAGTAGTCTCTTGAAATTTTGAAATAGATAATGCTTCAAAAACCTACAAATATATCATTTTTGCTTCTTTCTGTTCTTCTCCTGGAATGTGTCCGCTAACGAACTAATGGAAGTAGTCTCTTGAAATTTTGAAATAGATAATGCTTCAAAAACCTACAAATATATCATTTTTGCTTCTTTCTGTTCTCCTCCTGGAATGTGTCCGCTAACGAACTAATGGAAGTAGTCTCTTGAAATTTTGAAATAGATAATGCTTCAAAAACCTACAAATATATCATTTTTGCTTCTTTCTGTGCTCCTCCTGGAATGTGTCCGCTAACGAACTAATGGAAGTAGTCTCTTGAAATTTTGAAATAGATAATGCTCCATAAACCTACAAATATATCATTTTTGATACTTTCTGTTCTCCTCCTGCAATGTGTCCGCCAATGAACTAGTGGAAGTAGTCTCTTGAAATTTTGAAATAGATAATGCTTCAAAAACCTACAAATATATCATTTTTGCTTCTTTTTGTTCTCCTCCTGGAATGTGTCAGTTGACGAACTAATGGAAGTAGTCTCTTGAAAATTTCTCGCATACTCACTAATAAATGAATTTGTATATAATTAGCTTTATGCCGTTACCGAAGAATTGCTATGAAAGGCTGTGAAATTTAGAGATTTTTTTCTGGTAATTGCTTGCTGAAGTTGCGGCTATAACAAAAATACCAGAACATGGAATGTGAATTTTTATGCTTATTTTCTGAGCGATTAAAACTAAACATTTAGAACAGAATTACAATTGTAGTCTCGAAATCACATGTCGAATTTCATATGCTTATTCATCGCGTTTACATGTCTTTGAAAGTTCAAATCAAAAGGCAATCAGTCTCATTTTGTTTTAAGTTTAATAAATATTTTCACTTTTGATGTCAAATCTATATGCCAAATTTTATACACTTTGTTTTCTTTGGTTTGTTCACTTATATTCTGAAAGTCGACTAGGCAGACTTCCTAGGAATTTCAAATTTAATAGAAATCTATATTTTTGATATAAAAATCTTATACCAAATTTAATCCATATAACCCAATATTTTTTCCCGTTATCGTGCTCGCAAATAGTGTGGCGAAACGGACGGACAGACATAATTCCAAAAACGTATTTTTACGGACGTATAAAACTTGAAGATTCGTCAAAATTCTATTTTCATATTTTTGACGATTACAGCACATTTTCTATATTTTATATATGAGACATCAAAAATGCATTCGTGGTTCAAACATAAATATAATTCTGGAGAATGTTACTAGTTTGATTTATACCTAATTCAAAAGGTTCCTGATACATTTATGTGGTTTATAAAACATAGTTTCAGATGTTATTTGTTTAAGAAACTAAAGCATTCGTTGTTATTTTTTTCTTTTCAATAATTATAAACTGATTTTATATTAATCAGTCTCAAAATGGTTTTATTACTATTGTGAAATACAGTCATTCTCGAAAGTATTACCTGTTTGATTTATATCCAGTGCAAAAAGTTCCTGATAACTCTCTGTGGTTTTAAAAGCACATTTTTGGATGACATTTCATTAAAAAAAACTTCCATTGTTATTTTTTGTAATAATCAATTAAAAACTATTTTATATTAATCAATTATAAACTAATTTTACTGTCACCGAGAAATACAAATCATATTTTTTAAGGATAATTTTGACATCAATGTTCATAAGTTAACGCTTAACAATAGTCGTAAAATTTTATCTATAGTAGGTTGCTATCTATGAAAAATTTCATATATGTTTTCAGTACGATGATGAAAATAAATGGATTTAAATATAAATATTTCATTAATGAAAATTTTCTCCCGAAAATAGACTACAGTAAATATTATCTCAATTTATCAATGAATTCTTATTTATTCAGTTAATCTCATATAATTAAAATTTTATTATTCTTTCAATTTACACTTAGGCAGTATAGCACACTGGCAATTTGTAAAATAACATAATTTAAATTTGAAACAAACATATTATATTAAAATGAAAAAAAAATATTTTTTTTTATTTATATATCAAAATAATGATCAGATTGAAGGCTTATTTAAAATGATTGTGTTGCTGGAAATACAAAATTCAATGATTTATTACAATATATATTATATGAACAATGATGCAGACGATAAAAATTCATACAAAATTAAACTCCAGGTGAAATCAACAAATCTTAAAAACATATTCAAACAATTCCGGTTTCATGACTTCACTAGAAAGTTGATAAAAATAGTGGAAAAAAATTCTATTCGACTAACAAGAGTCCCAACTTATAGTATGTGAGATTAGAAAAGGGTTCCTGAAATCCGCTGGGATTTATAAGATGATTCTTTTTCTTCAAATCGAGAACTGAAAAAAAATGACTGCTTGTTTTCTAGATTACTCATTGTTCCATCTGCAGTTGTGTGTGAGCTCTGTATTTTTTTTTCTTATTATTTGCTATTTTTCTGAGTTTAATATGATTGTTAGTAAATTGTTTTTATATCTTTTCTGTTCTATGTATTATATAAAGTTGCATCAAGAGATAGTTTCCAATAATGAAATATAAACCACTTTTTTTCGTCATCAAGCTCAAAATTAAATTTTATTTTATAGAATACTGGTGGCAATTTGATTAATAGTTTATATTTGGTCTTTAAAGTTCTCGATTTATTTTTTACAAAAATTATTATGTGGATTTGAATGCGATACTCCGAATAAAAATTAAAGCTATAGTATTTAAAATAGTTTAAAACAAATGTTAAAAGACATACGCAACATATATGATAAAAAAATTAAATAAAGGGAAAATAACAAAGAAGTCTAGCTGCCTTTTACACAAATTAAAAGAAAAAAAAAACAAGCATCACACGGCCAACATTGAATATTGTCAACGCCTTCCAATTTTGCTCTTTTCTTTCAGATTGTCGATCGGACGAGAAGATATAAGAGTCATGATGTTCACTCTGCATGTTGCCATTGTGTGGAACTTAAATCCTATCCCATACATATTTTTTAACATATGCAATGCATTTGTTTTCGGAAACTAAAAATTTAAAGCCCTCAGTCGTGTTTTATTATATTTATATAGCAGGTCACTGCAAAAACTTATACTTAATTTTCATAGACAATGTTGATACTTTGTTTAGCTACATTTCTTTTACTTAAAAAGATAAAGGTGTGTTTTGTCCCTACAACGTTCTATATTGATAAAATAGGCTGATTATTGAGTATGACAAATTTTAAAAAACAAAACAATGTAATTTGAGTATTGATTAAAAAATAAACAGTGAAACATTTCCGGCTTTTAATGCTTTATAATTTCTTGAAGAGCGTGAGTGTTGGAACTGCACAAAACCATTTTGGATTTTTGCGGACTGAAAAAATGGTTTGGTGGATTTCTGAATGGTGAATGCCTTTCTATGTTGATCACCATATTGTAATTGCTCTAAAAAAGAAAATTCTAAAATAACAAATGAGTAATTGCGGCTGCACAATAATAGTCGCCTTTCTCTATTTCAAAAGTCCTGAATTCGTTTCAAAGCTCGATACCCGAATACCACATCACACTCTCCACATCATAATGCTTTTGTATAACTTCTCTTATCATGATTTGATATTCAAGATTATAATAATTTTGATTATATATATATATATATATATATATATATATATATATATATATATATATATATATATATATATATATATATATTAAAAAACTTTTCAGTTTCCTAAAGCAATACTACAAACAAAATTCATGATGAAATTATAGATAATCTTTTAATTTTGTTTTAATTTGAAATTTTACTTATTACTGCAAAAAACTCGGACAAAGTTATTACATCATTACTAATAATAGAAATGACAGTTTCTTTTCGTATTTAGATTGAATAAACATATAACATTATAAATCGCATTACCGTAAATTAAAACTATCAAAAATGAATTTATTTTTAGGAAAGATACAAATTGCAATATTTATCTTTTGCATCTAAATTAAACATGGGTTTTAAATGAATTGAATTTATGCATTGGTTCCAATTGTATGCTAATACAATTCTTAATTTCCTAAAAATGAATTTAATTTTGATACTTTAATTTATGGTAATGCGATTTATAATATTATATGTTTATTCAGTCTAAGTACGGAAAGAAACTATTATTTCTATTATTAGTAATGATGTAATAACTTTCGTTTATTGAATTAAAAAACTGTAACTTTAATCAATCCATTTAAGTGAATGCTTCGCTTGGATTTTTTGAAACACTCTTTCACTAACTGCTATCATAAATATTTCTTCAGGATAATTTAACATAAGATATAAATATTAAAAACTATAATGTTTTCTTTTTAAAGTTTTTTCCCATTTAATAGGTTACACTGAGTTAAGCCTGTACCATTAATAGTTTCTGAGTTAAGCTTGTACCATTAATAATTGCTAAACATTCAAAACTCTTTCTTCATAAAACTAGCTTTTCTTAGAATTAAATCTGAATTATTTTATTTTTTTTAATAAAGACACTTTTCTAATAAATAAGGAAACGTGACAGATAAGGACATTTTTCTTTCATTGAAATTGTTCATTCAGCTTTGGGGCATTTCTTGAAATGACTTTTATGCGACTTTAAATAACTTTTATTTCCTAAAATAGAATCTGATTAATCTCTTTTAATATGAGCTGAATATTTATGAGTAAAATATTCAAGACAATCAGATGGATTTTATTTAAATTCGGGACAAATAGATAAAATTAAAATTGTTCATTATTCAAAGAACGATAAATTATTTTATTTAAATTTATTATGTTATCGAAAACGATTTATTTCCTTAAGAGGACAACGTCATTTTTCATTTCATTTAATTTTCCATAAACTAGGGTTAGTATCATCATCAATTTTGTAACAATAGACTATTATAAATCACATAAAAATATAATGCCAAAATATTTACTTTGCAGTAAAAATATAGTTAATATAATAAAAAATGATTAAATTATTCTAATTTCGTATAATTATAACTATGAATATAAAATTAATTTAAGGATAAATACAATTTCAACAAAGTTAATGGAAGCGAACTTCCTTGATTTAACTATCATTTAAACTTCTTTTCTTAAAATTCCAAATTTAGGGTTTGCAAATGAGAAACGAGAACTTTTGGAAAACTGATTAACTTTTCTATTTCCAACGAAAGTAACTGAATAAAGTTTTAGCAATCTTCCTCAAATGCAAAGTTTGTTCTTTTTGTTTCGATTATTTGTTTAAACGAAATTTGTCATCTGCCAATGCTCTTTTTCAGATTACAGGATATACAGCTGCGGCTTTTAACCCTTTCTAGGGCCGTGGGAAGTATACTTCCCACCAAATTTATCAATCTTTGTATGAATTTATGTATGTTGGCATAAGTTCTGACAAATTATTTTCGAAAGACAGAAACTTAGATGCTTTAGTTCTTTATTTTACACAAATTGATGTGTCTTGATTTGATACTTAATTATTCATTAACCAAATTAATTAATTAATCAAATTAAATTTATCTAATAAGCTTAACGAATCCCTTTTCTTATTCTAATTTCATGTCTAAAAATATTTTAACATAATATGACTAGAAAAAAATGGCCCTTTAAAGGGTCAAAAGTCTTTTCAAAGCATGTGGTTTTTGTTATTTTGTGTGTTAGTTCGTTTGTGGTATAAATAGCTCTTTTTCATTGGCTTTTGAAATTATAAGAATATTAGTTATACATTTCAAGGTACAACTGATTTAAGAGAAGCTTCAAAACAGAAATCCTTTAAGAGAATTGATTCTTTGTATTTCTAGGTTGACGTGAAGCATACCATTCGCTATTGAGTCTCGAATCTTAAACCGTCAACCCAGTTTTAAAATCAAGATTATACTAAGAAACAACTTGAGCAACCAAGAATAGTAAAGCACATAATCATATATTGCAATATTTTTTTTTCTTCTAAAAACTGGAGTTTTGTTTCATAACTATTAAAAAATGGCGGTTATCGAAAAACTTTAATTACAAAAATTGCTCATAATGATATAGCTATCCTTCGATTAATTTTTATCTTTTTAATAGTTTAGGAGCAAAAGTGAAATCAAAATTTCTACAATACGCCACCATTCCTCCACTCCTTTGGTTTGACTCATGCACTCTAAAACTCAACCCACAAGTGTGCGTGTGTGCTTGCGCGTGCGTTCCTGAGTGTGTGTGTGTGTGTGTGTGTGTGTGTGTGTGTGTGTGTGTGTGTGTGTGTGTGTGTGTGCTTGCGCGTGCGTTCCTGAGTGAGTGTGAGTAACATTTTTGTAGGTGTCAAGCCGACAAAAAGTTAAATTTGAAATGAACTTCAATTTATTTTTCCATGGATGGCATGATATATTCTCAGGGAGAAAGAAAACGCGTCTGTTCGCAACAGAACAAAAGAAAATTCATGAGAAGTTTTTCTCCAGATTTTACTAAGAGATTCATATAAGGATTTCCTTGATATGTGTCAATTCAAAAAAAGAAATATTAGGTATCTCTGGATAGAATATCGTAGGCATTATATTAATATATTTAGGATTTTCATCCCCTATTCTTACATCGCGTGAACTGTAATGTCATTAAATTTTTAGAGAAGATGTTACAAAAGTTAATTAAATAAGAAACTGATTAGATACCAATCAAAATGTTGCCGTTTATCCGCAGAAACTTCGGAAAAAGTTATTTTATAGAAAATAATCACTCTGCTTTGAAACTCAAAAATATGCATATCCAATAAACCAATTTCACTTCTACGCTACAAAATTTAATAATTAATAGATTGATGAAATCGATTTTAAAAAAATGAGATATATAGATACTCTACCATTAGATAACGATAAATGTTGAAACTATATTTATACATATATATTGCCGAATTTCATTGATTTTCAATGAATTTATATAAAATTCTTTTTTTATCAGAATAAATCAGCAGAATTTTGGAAGAACACTGTAAAAAAATTTTTAAAGCAGCCAATTAAAAATTATTGATTTTGATTATTTTCCTTTTTATTAATGCAAAATGAACTGCTTAATTATTTATCAGAAAATATTCATTAAGATATTTTATTTTTTTCAGTACTGTAAAAAATGTGAAATGTTTCTGTTATAAATATTAATATTAATACTTATAGAATAAATATTAATCACTTGAAGATAAAAATGGATATCAGTTGGATTTTTTAAAAGATTACGTGGAGTGCGTATGTGTGTGGTGTGTGCGTGTGTGTGTGTAAAATGCTAACGTTCATGTCACATATTACTTATTGTTGAATGGCAACAGTGAAATGTAAACAAACCATAGTATAAATTTCAGACTACTTCATTGAATAATTTTACAGCTGCATTGAATTCAAGGCTTCGAAAAGAGCTGCAAATTATTATTAGAAATATACTAGAGAGAATTCTCTGCGTCACTAAAAAGTCTATTCAGAAAATATATATATATAACGGGAGGGGAAAAAATGTAATAGAAATCAAGAAACAGGCTTCAAACAAAAAGTTTAATCTAGAGTAAAGATAGGCTTAACCATCGCTATCATTTGTCTAAGAAAATAGATGTTCATATCTTTCAACACAAATATCTTTAAAATATGTGTTTTTATTATCTTAATACTCCAACATTACCGTCCTAATGATGCCAATTCCATTTACTATAATTTATTCACTTAATTTTAATAATATTTTTATTTCAATTTGATAAACTATCCATAATACTATTTTTAAATGATGGAATTCAAACTCACCCATTAAAGCATTCAATCGCATGCTTTTGTTAATCATTAAAGCCGTAGTAGCATTTTCATTCCAGCGTTTTTTCAGTAATATCTACATTTTTGTAATATGTAGTAAGTTAATTCAGATGGTTTATTGTTCTAGTAGTATATATAAAAGCTAGTAGTATATATATTAAATGCCTTCTGTATTTTTCATTTTACAGCTTAAACAGTAAATCTGGTTGAACAAACTGGTCGCCAAAATCGGGTAAATATTAATTAACAAACATGTCTGACAATAAAAGAATGATGTGTATAATTATACAAAGGTAATTTTTACATTAAAAGCATTAGACTTTAAAATATTTTAATTCCGATAATTTAACTAATAAGTTAATTATAATAATAATTAATAACTTACAGATAATTCAATTTCAAACTATCTCGTTACTATTTCTTTTATTAACCGATACAAATTTGTAGCTTTAGCAATGAATAAAAAACCAAGAAATTCAAGAAATTAATTTTCTTATCTTAATGTCTCAAATTTATCTTGCTTTCTATTATCTTTCATATATTAGACTCAGAGTTTTGTTGACGTTTCTTTAAAATTTAAAACACATCTGAAAAGCAAATACTATTAAAAACAATCATATTTAACAGAACATAAAAATTTCAGAAAATAAAAGACTAAATTAAATAAAGCTTTGCTGTTCTAAAGGTAAAATATAATATTACGATATATTGAAAATTCTAATATATATTTTCTTTCATGAGTACTAGATATATTAAAATATCTGATTGTTTTAAAATCTTTACTTACTTTTTTGCACTTGGCAATTTTTTTTTAACTAAACAATAGATGATTGAACTCATTTCATAATGTGCATTTCTTCACAGTTAAAGTTATGAAGATTTTACGTGAACAAACATAAGTTATGTCTGCAGTAAAATATTTACGCTTCTTCTTTTTCCTTGACTTCTTTGCAAAAGAATGCTGTGTCTACTTTGTTTAAACCTTTTTTTATTTTCAGTAGGATTCAGTTTTCTTTGATCAAATATTCTATGCATAGAGCATTGTTTCTTCAGAAATTTATATAAAGAATTTTATTCCATTATCTTATGTATTTTCTTACTGAATTTGAATTATTATTTTGTTTGTTTGTTTGCGTTACAGAAATAAAATCGTTTGCGTATTTCTCTTCTATGCATAATAAATTTTATTTTTGCAATATTTTATAATTATTTTGTTTTTTTGTATCGCTTATTCACAAACGAATTTCAGATTATTTATATTCAAAATAAAAGGATTCCCTTTGGAATTAAAATAAATTTTCCTTTGTGTTTGAAGCTACTATGTAGTTTTTAACTATATAAATTTTTATTTGATTTAAATTAGTTTTCCACAAGCTTAGAAATGGAACAAAATCGTCTGCAGTTCTAAAGTCAATGATTAAAGTTATAAAACAAATCGTCTGCAGTTCTAAAGTCAATCATTAAAGTTATAAAACAAATTACAAAATAACTAGATAAAAAAAGAAATGTACGAAGGATTGCAGGGCAAAAACGGAATGATGTAAGAACTATTTAAATTCTATTGTGCTTTGAAAAATAAATCTAGATTATTGATTAATATTTTTCATATTTTTGAAACAGCAATTATGGTTGAATGAAAGTAGGAAAAATAAATGTTCTACGCTTCCAATGAGCTGCAGATGAAAGACTATCGACTATTTTCAATACAACAGAAATTTACAAGAAAGCGGTTAGCAAGCACATAAAAAAAAAGGTTATTATTTTTTCTTATATTACTTTTTTATTTCTTTATTATTTTTTCGTTATCACAATCATGCAATAATCTTTTTTATAGATATAAAATGCATTAATTTGATTTATATTTTATTTACCAGATCTGCAATAATACAAATGTTGACTTATTTGAAAATCTCACTAATAGTAGAATCAATGTTTATATTTAAACGCTCTCTGAAAAAAATGTTTCCCGTAAGTGTGTTTGTATTCTTGGTAATGCAAAACCACGCAACACGACTGCTTCCGATTCATGCCTCTTAAAAGTCCACCAACTTTTAGAGAAAGATGAGCTTGAAATAATATTGAGTAGTAAATAAAGAATTCACCATAATATTATACATTTAGATTTTATTCATCATAATATTAAACCATTACATTTTATATCAACATAATATTAAACCTTCAGATTTTATTCACTATAATATTAAACCGTTAGATTTTATTCACCATAATATTAAACATTTAGATTTTATATCACCATAATATTAATCCTTTAGATTTTATATCACCATAATATTAATCCTTTAGATTTTATATCTCCATAATATTAATCCTTTAGATTTTATTCACCAAAGTATAAAATTTTAAATTTTATATCACCGTATTATTAAGCTGTTAGATTTTATTCACTATAATATTAAATTTTTAGATTTTATTCACCATAATATTAAACTTTTAGATTTTGTATCATCATAATATTAATCCTTTAGATTTTATTCACCAAAGTATTAAATTTTAAATCACCGTATTATTAAGCTGTTAGATTTTATTCACTATAATATTAAATTTTTAGATTTTATTCACCATAATATTAAACTTTTAGATTTTATATCGCCATAATATTAATCCTTTAGATTTTATATCACCATAATATTAATCCTTTAGATTTTATTCACCATAATATAAGATTTTAAATTTTATATCACCATATTATTAAGCTGTTGGATTTTATTCACTATAATATTAAATTTTTAGATTTTATTCACCATAATATTAAATTTTTAGATTTTATATCACCATAATATTAATCCTTTAGATTTTATTCACCATAGTATAAAATTTTGAATTTTATATCACCATATTATTAAGCTGATCGATTTTATTCTCTACTAGCCGCCTTTGGCGACCAGCCGGTTCGCCAATCTTAATGTTCGTTAAAATTTTAATAATTAAATATTTTATGCAATTCCAACTTTAATAGATTCTTCAGCAAAATATTTTAAAACTTCAAATTTTGATAGTCATATAATTCACTCATAATATTATAAAGGCCTTCAGTCATAACGTGATATGTATCTCTCCAATTTTCTGTTACCCCTTGTAGAATTTATGCTTTAAATTAAAGTGTAAATGATTCATCTGCAATTAATATAATAATAATTTTTACTGAAACAAAGCATTTTTTAAATAATATGATTACTGATAATAGAGTCACTCAGCGTTTAAACTTTATGGACACTAAAGAACATCTTTCTTAATTTATGTAATATCTCAAGAATTTGTCAACAAAGTTTTCTCAGATTCATCATGAACAGATCGATTAATGAACAATGTTCATTTTAAATGCATTAAACACTAAGAAAATAAAATGAATCGTTTAAAATAATCGGTCTAAAACAGGTTTAAAAAAACTACTTAAAAAACGATGTACTTAAAACTATAAGCATATACAAAAAAATATATAACTAACATAAATACAATTTAATTACAAAAGCATGCAACTAACCTAAAAATAATTTAAATCATTGAAAACAGATTTAAAAAAAACTACTTAAAAAACGATGTTCTTAAAACTATAAGCATATACAAAAAATATGTAACTAACATAAATACAATTTACTTACAAAAGCATGTAACTAACCTAAAAATAATTTAAATCATCTGTTGAAAGTGGTTGCCATGACAACAATCAGAACAATGCGCATGCGTGAATTTTCTTCGGAAACTTCTTTTCCCTTTCCAGCTGTGTTGCCATAGAAACCAGCGCACAGCTGTTTACACGTTTATGTTTATCTATTCAGATTTTATAACATCTAATCAGAGTAACAGTGAATATCAGTCTGTTCGTGTTCGTCAATAAATGTTAATTTTTTTAATAACATGATTAACGAAAACGGAGTCACTGAGCATTTAAACCTTATGGGAACTAAAAAATATCTTTCTTAATTTATGTAATATCTCAAGAATTTGTCGACCAACCGGTTCGCCAATCTTAATGTTTGTTAAAATTTTTATATTTAAATATTTTATGCAATTTCTACTTTAATAGCTTCTTCATCAAAATATTTCAAAAATTCAAAATTTGATAGTCATATAATTCACTCATAATATTATAAAGGTCTTCAGTCATAACGTAATATGTATCTCTCTAATTTTCTGTTAGCACCCGTAGAATTTATGTTTTAAATTAAAGTGGAAAGAATTAATCTGCAATTAATATAATAATATTTTTTACTGAAACAAAGAATTTTTTTATAATCTGATTAATGAAAATAGAGTCACTCAGCGTTTAAACTTTATGGGCACTAAAGAATATCTTTTTCAATTTACGTATTATCTCAAGAATTTGTCAACAAACTTTTCTTAGATTCATCATGAGCAGATCGATTCATTAACAATGTTTACTTTTAAATGCATCAAACACTAAGAAAATGAAACGAATCGTTTAAAATAGACGGTTTAAAACAGGTTTTAAAAAAACTACTTAAAAAACGATGCACTTAAAACTATAAGCATATACAAAAAATATATAACTAACATAAATACATTTTAATTACAAAAACATGCAACGAACCTAAAAAAAATTTAAATCCAGTCCGCATTCGTTGCGGACTGGATTCGTCAACACAACGTCTGGATATAATTCGTCAACACAATGCGAAATTCAGAACACAAAGCGCATGCGTGAATTTTCAACGCCAGTTACGTAACGCAAATACGTGATTTTTTTTCTACGCCAGTTGGGGTAACGCTATGCGGATTAGAAATTTTTAATTTCCTTTATTCTGTTTTATTTTAATTCAAAAGTACTTCAGAATGAATCTGAAGGATCGATTAATTAACAATGTTTAATTTTAAATGCATCAAACATTAAGAAAATAAACAGAATCGTTTGAAATAATCCGCCGAAAAATACTAACCCTAGCCTCATTACTGTTGGGAGAAAAAAACCCCGGAAGCCTTACTCATTTGGCGGTGGAGAAAATGGAAGATTTTTTTGGCGGAAAAGTTGGCGGTGGGGAAAATGGAAGATTTTTTTGGCGGGAAAGTTAGTTTTTAATTAATAATTAAAATTCTAATTAAAATTTCAAAAAAAGGGACCCCAGGTGCACATTCCCGACCTCTAAGGTATACATGTACCAAATTTGATAGCTGTATGTCAAATGACCTGGCCTGTAGAGCGCCAACACACACACACACACACACACACACACACATTGAGCTTTATTATAAGTATAGATAATATTAAATTTTTAGATTTTATTCACCATAATATTAAACTTTCAGATTTTTTATCACCATAATATTAAACCTGAGGTGGCATTCGTTGGAGAATTATAATTTTTGCACAGTGTCACACCTCATATTACTATCAAAATCGGAATGGCGTAAACAGTGCATGTATATTCACAAAAATTACAAAAGAAACTTGTAAATGTTTTAATCATTCAGTGATTTTACCCAAATTCGGGGATAGATTTTAGGCTCTTTTTATTTGTCCCGGCTTTACTTTTTATTCCCTTCTAGCTTGCGGTCGCAAATTAGCTAATATAATAAGAAAGGTAATAAATTAATTATCTAGCAATTCAAGGTCGTATAGAAGGTCGTCGTCGAAAAAAAAAAGGATGTAATTTTAAATTAATTACTTAAGCAATTCAGAGTATTTAATTGGAGGAATATAGAAATCTTCACACTATTATTTATTAATTATTCTCTGGGACTGGTTGCAATGATATTTAAGGAAACAGTTATTGATAAAATTAATTCAAAATGCGCATTTTTTACCAAAATATTAAAAAGTAAAAAAATTAAACAATACATTTTGATTTTTTAAAATTATTAATGGATCCTTAATGATATATATCTAGGCTTACTTTCCTTTTAATAGATTTTTCAATGACTCTAATAAAAGTGATTACTAATATAATCGTTCCTTCTTTTTATTAATGTTTATTTTCTACATTTTATTCTTTAATGTATTTCGTAATTATTTCAAACATCTATTAAAAACTTTTGAAATCAATTCTCCCAGATTTATTACTAGATAGACGTTTATTACTAGATAATGATTATTTTCTACATTTTTTTTCTTTAATATATTTCGTAATTATTTATAACATCTATTAAAAACTTTTGAAATCAATTCTCCCAGATTTATTACTAGATAGACGTTTATTACTAGATAATGATTATTTTCTACGTTTTTTTTCTTTAATATATTTCGTAATTATTTCAAACATCTATTAAAAACTTTTGAAATCAATTCTCCCAGATTTATTACTAGATAGACGTTTATTACTAGATAATGATTATTTTCTACATTTTTTTTCTTTAATATATTTCGTAATTATTTCAAACATCTATTAAAAACTTTTGAAATCAATTCTCCCAGATTTATTAATAGATAGACGTTTATTACTAGATAATGATTATTTTCTACATTTTTTTTCTTTAATATATTTCGTAATTATTTATAACATCTATTAAAAACTTTTGAAATCTATTCTCCTAGATTTATTACTAGATAGAGATTCTCACATACAACATAAATACAATAAATATAAATGGAATAATTGATAACAGAGACCGTAAAATGTTAAAATATTGTCTCATCAACGGGAACACTCAACTTTAAAAATTCCAGAATCCTGAAAAATCAATATATAACTAAAATCGATACAAAATTCCGACCACTCACACCTGAAAAATACAAATACAAAAGTAATCAAAAAACAACAGCGTATAAAAGTATTTTACACATGCTTTGTTATGATTTTGTATTTTATTCACTAATTAATGAATATATTAAAAACGCAAGCATCTTTCAAGCGTGGTTTTATAACCAGTAAAAGCACCCTCATTCTTTCCACTTCGTTAACTAATTTGGTTAATGGTAACCCATAAAAGAACGAGCAAGCTACGTTTAGTTATAAAAAATCAGAATAACAGCGTTCACTATTTTTATAAAAACTCGAAACTTTTCTGGATACTACAGGAAGATTAACTGAACACAAATGATCAATGAAACTCTTTTTCTGAACAGTTTTATCTTTTTATAAAAATTCATAATGCGTAAGTTATTTTTCTATTTGCTTTAAATCTTCCTCCCTTATAACTAGAGGACATCCTAAATTTAATCGAATCTAGTGATCTCGTTAAAATATTTGAACATTCCATCTGGGGAGATTTAAGTGAAAAAAAAAAAAAAACAGGATTGTTTAATGTACTGATAACTAATCAAAATGCATCGCTTCGCAACTTTGCCTTTGGACGAAAAAAACACTCCAACAAATTACTACAGTCCTAGTTCCTGAAAAAAGGAAAAACTAAATACTTCGGAGCTTTTCTGATACAAATTTTGTCGCAATCAGACACTTGTTTTAATTACTTCTTCAAATTGGATGTAATGGCGCCAATTAAGAACATGCAGCAGTCCTGTTTAAAGATGCTTTTTTTTTTTTTACTTTAATCAGAAGATAGCTCTTCTAATTTAGTGCAGATTTTTTTCGCCTTTGCGTATTTAAATAGAGTATGTTTACGTCTGTAGGTAGAATACATTATAATCTGAATTTTAACTACCAGATAAAGGAGATTCTATAATTTTTTTCTGTAATTAATTTGGACAATTAAAAGAGATATCTTAAAGTCTTCTGCTATTTTACTTTCAGGCTTCACGATTCCTGTTTGTTTGGCGTCTTAAAATGGTTGGTGGAAGATTGAATTAATTGCTGTTTTACTTTCCATATAAGAAATATACAAAAGTAAAGTAATCATGCAAAATTCGAACTTGTAATTTGGGCGTTTTTTTATGATTTAGACCTTTGTGAGTCCGAAAAACATATATTTTTAAAAACATTATCTATTTATCCGTCTACATGTTTGTTTGTAAACACGATAATTAAAAAAAATGTTTTGAACTAAGAAGATGAAATTTGGCATTTATTTACACAAAATGTGTAGAATTCTATCAATATTTGCTCAAAGTCTATTTGTAGGAAGTCTATCTATCCTACTGTTTGAGTATAAATGAACTCAGTAATTACAAAACGCAAAGAGCTGTGTAAATAAAATTTAGTACTCAAGTTCAGGATCTCAAATGGGATTCTTATCGAATCTTGAACCAAATCTGTCAAGTGGTTGGCCATCTGTCGGTCCGTACTTTATAATTCATGCATGTAAAAGCTATTAGTCATTAATGCAATGACTCAAATCAATAAAATTCGTTATATTGTCTTGTGACTACAATTATATTTAAATTTTGGTTTGAATCAGTCTGCAAAAAGACTTCCAAAACACGTATTCTCAGAATATATTCAGTAAAAATGGTAGATTCGTACCAAATATCTGTAGTTTGTAACTATCACCAGATCTGTCTTTTGAACAAAATCCATTCAGAGAAGTTCAGCTTGTCTCGTGCAAGTAACACTATGTTTCCAAAACGAAGAAAGCCAGATGGTTAAAATTTAATACATATCTAAATGAAAAATATGTATCAAATTTTAAACCAAATTCATCAAAGGTTTCACCTTCTGTTGAACTCTACTTTCACAAACATGTAAACGCAAGTAATTAAAAAAAGCAATGATTTCGTTATACTAAATATTATTCGCATGTGATTTTAAGACAACAATTGCAGATCTAATGCCAAACTTTGTTTGTAAAGAATCATAAAAAAGAAAGCCAAAATACACATTCGATGTCCTAATGTTTGTACAAAAGCCGCCTATCCCAGTGATTAATTCTCAAAAAAATCGCAAAATATAGCACGCTAGTAGTCTCTTTCATAACTGTAAAAGGTGCAATATTAATATTTGAAAGTAGCATAAAACATTTTGTACATCAGGCATTGCAGCATTCATTTATGATAAGATATTAAATTTGTCAGCGATACTCCACAAACTTCCAGGGTGGATAATAAATTTGGCTTTTTAGTGATCTTCAAGCAGTTTCGGGTGTTCAAATATTTATTACCTAACATCAAGAAAAGACGGGTTTTTTTTAAATGTTAATATGAACTTGAATTTCATAGATATCGAGTCCTTAATCTTTCCAGTCGGTAATCGAATTCGCCAAGTTATATAGGTTCAAGGTGACAGGCAGTTGGTCCATATAGAATTTAGAGTGCAATGAATTATAACAAGTACTAACGTGATTTTATAATATTTTTTTCCGCGCTGTGAGTCTCCTGTTCATTGATGCAGCAATGACTGCCGATGTTGGGATGTTGAGTCAATGACTCCAGTCTTGGCGACAAAAATATAGGATCCTAGAATATTCGATGTCTTGCTACGGAAAGTTGTAAAAGTAGATGCTTACAGATAATAGGGAATCAATAATGAATTGAGAGACAGTTAAATTGAGTTTAAGATAATAGTTGAGAGCTTTGATCTGTGAGTTCTCTCTGACCGCTTTGTGCAATTATGGTTGTTTATTACCGATTTGTCCCCTGTGTTCTGCTATTTATTGCAAATGCGGTTTTTCTTTGTGTTTGCCTAATGCATAATAATGCATAGTTATTTGTTACTGAACCTGATGAACTTTTCACTGTGCAGTACAAAGATTATTTGAGATTTTTCAATAACAATATATGTCTATTGTAATGCATAGATACCAATTGTTAGAGCACCTTAAAATTTCGATTAGTCTGAAAATTGTTGACTTTTTAATGACCGAATACACCATTTATGGATTTATATCCAGACATCCGTGTGTTTTTGAGTATGAAAAATAGAAATGAATAAAGATAAAATTTTAAAATCTGGTGTGCGCTTTTAACACGGAAATCATATAACTTTATCAAATTTTAAATTATGTACAATATTCAGAAAATTGCTTTTCTGATCCGTGTATGAAAGCTATAATTTAGGGACGGCACGATTAAATTACGAAATTTGATATATTGCTGCTTATTTATAAGATTTATAAAAGAATACAGATGCAATTCGCCAAAGAAAAGAGAACCAAAATCCTTCAATGAATACGTGAGCACGTTAAGACAGAAATAAACAGACTCAGATGGATAACGCTTGACGTAGATCTATATCATATTTGAGATCAAATCAAAGATGTAGTTAAGATTGGATATTTGTTTAACATTTTGATTGTATTTAGGAGCAATGATTAGAAATCACAACAAGCAAGAAAAACAAAATATTGTGTATGGTTTTCGAACATAAATAATAAATCTGTAGAGAGAACGAGACTTTTTATAACTTCATTATGAGACAGATGAGAATAACAGACGAGTTTCAGGAAGAGTTATTTAATTATTTTCTAAGATACACAGTTCACAAAACAAACACGAGCACGAAAAAACACGACTCTCCTAGAATTCAATCTAATAATGAATTCTAGGAAAAGGATCATTCCTCCAAAAAGGATCATGGAAAATATATCTTAATGTTAATAAGGTAACGCCATCTGTTGTATCAAAAGAGAAGGTAGTAAAGTTATGTAACCGCTACAAATCTGAATTTTAGTCCCAATTCGTAAAATGATTTAGAAATCCGAAATGATTTCCTGTTTTTATCATTTTTCAACTTCCTAAGTAAAATTTGTTATTTTTGGAGTAAAAGATGAGAGCATGCCATTTGTCAATAACTTTTGAGATAGACATTGCCAGTTGATTTCTAATATGTAGACTAATTGACATATTAAATTTCTCTATTTTTTTATCTTTGGTCTGTTTATCATTAAGCGGCGTTCGTCTGTCTCTCGTTAAGTGAATAATATAATAAATATTATAATTACGATCTCATTTAATTGCACTAGCAGTTTGCTAAGTTTTCACATCAGTTCATCTTTGTTCATTGTCATGACTTGATAGATTCTTTTTTTAACAGGTAGTTGCTTGTCCGGAGCTATATCTTTCTCCATAACTCTCAATTTTGAATTTCCTATCTCTCAAGCAACGAGATTTATGTATCTCTCAAAGTTTACAACATAAAAACTGTCTAAAAATTATTTTTGCTCATCGGATGATTTATTTGAAATATTTCGTTTTTCATTCATTGTTATAGCGAGAAAAGTTCTGCATCTTTCATAGAAATTCATATTTTATTCACACATTTTCAATAAATGATGTCTACGCATCTGTTTTGACATTATCATTTCTTTCAGAAAAAAATCTATGCATATAAAATTGGAAATGCTTGTTTTTGAATTATTTATTTCCTTATGATGAGTTCAAACAATATTCATTTCACCAGATCCTAGATAGAAATAAAGTTTGGCTGGGCGCTTAATATTTTTATTTGTTAATTCGTTATTAACTATAAGCTTAATTTATTATACTTATGGAATCAAGGTATTGAGAAGGAAATATTTCTACCGTTCTCCTCATTCTTTGAAATGATTACGTAGATATCAGTATACAGAATCATCCACAGCCGTCTGTAACTTTGGACGAAATTAATAGTTCTATACTCTTTTGGACAGTAATTTTGTCAGACGCGAAATCTTAAATTTTGCTTTGGCTTTTAACAACAGAGACAAGTATATAATTATACTTAAACTGACTGATTTATCGTTGTGTGTATAAATCTAAGCAGTATAAATTATATTTTTGTTGATTCAGTATATTTTACCTTCACAGACGAAATTGTAGATTATTGCTAATATCTTCTTCCGGCAGGTTTTTTTTGATTTTGCGTTTGCATTAGGCCCTTTTTTGTTAGTGAATCATAATTTTTCAATTCGATTTGAATGACTATTTTTAGGTGTTTGTGATCATTATGGCTAAAAAAGATTTCATTGCAAAGAAATAAAACTAATTATTTCTTTACATCTAAATTGTACTCCCGAATACATTTATATACAGTGTTCGCAAGAAATAAGTTACCCACTTCAGAGGGCTCTAAAATACGTTCTATTGGTCCAAATAAGATAAAAATTTGAACTACAGATTATTGAGATGATGCGCTTTACATTTATTAATTTAAAATATTAATACAGAAATTCACCAACAGATGGCAATGTAGTACCAATGGCATTTATTTGCATATATTGAAAATATGAAACATATTTTGCGTTGCAGCGCATGTCCATTACCATTTTTCTTTGGATAAAAAGAAGGCGGATTCTTCACGAACATTAGTTTCTTCGCTGTTCGTCATGCCGACGTTGCAAGAAAAAGCGCTGCTGGTGAAATTGTTCTACCTAAACCAACAAAACTACGTTGCAGCTCTACAGCGATTTCGTCGTATGAAGCAAATACGAAGAGGTCCAATGTCTCTAGGTACTCTACGCAAGAGTATGCAGAAATTTGAAAATACTGGGCAACTTGACATTCTTCCAGGTAGAGGACGAAAAGAAATCCCATCATCGAGCGTCGAAAATGTTGTGATCGCGTTCGTTGAAGCCAGAAGTCAGGCGCCGCATAATAGTGTGAGTTTGCCAGTTGTTTCCCGTATTCCGGATATGCCGTATTCAACTGCACGAAAAAACGTAAGGCATATTTTGTATTTTTATCCATACAAAATCAAGTCTGTGCACCTGTTGCAGGACGGGGACGTAGTGGTCCTTAAAACTTTTGCACTTCAGTTCTTTGCTCGAATGGTGGTTGACACAACTTGGCCATGGAACATTCTGTGAAGTGAAGAGGCCCACTTTTACCTCAATGGGTAAGTTAACACCCACAACGGTCGAATTTGGACAGAGGAAAACCCTCGTGTTATCCAGGAACAAATCCCCTGCATCCTGAAGTGACAGTATGGTGTGGTTTTACAGCTACCTTTATCATTGGATCGTATTTCTTTGAAGAGATAACTTCAAATGGAATCCAAACCTGTTCTGTCATAGGATAACGGTACCATGATATGCTGAGTTATTTTGTAATCCCAACTCTTCTACAGCGTGGATGCCTTCAAGACATCATTTTCATGCAGGATGGTGCACCACCTCATATTGATCGTCGGGTAAAGCGATTATTAATACAGCATTTCATAGAAGCTCGAGTTATCAGCCGTCATTTCTCAATAGCATGGCCTCCTCGCTCGGCGGACAGCACACCTTGCGACTTTTGATTATGGGGTTATTTGAAGGGCAATATCTACTGCCAAAGGCCATCATCCCTACCATATCTGAAGGACAACATTCGGCGCCATATTCTTAAAATTACGACAAACTTTCTCCGGTCATCTGTAGAAAATATGTTGAAAATGAAAGAGGACATATTGAGCAATTTTAATTTTACTTTATTTAACAATTATATACCATATTAAATCGTTTTATGTGTATTACAACAACACCTAATGGTGAATTTTTGTACCATTTTGTATTTAATAAATGTAAAGCGCATCATTTCAATAATTTATAGCTCAAATTTTATATCTTTTGGATCAATAGAACGCATTTCAGAGCCCTCTGAAGTGGGTAACTTAATTCTTGCTAACACTATATTTTATGTCTTAAAAACTTTGCAAATGAGCATGAGATTTTTTACTACAACTGTCGTTAATTAATCTGTGTTCCTATTAACTGAGAAACAATACTTGTAGGCGGGCACAAACTCCAGTATCAAATAACCGTACAGATAGCTGTATATAAAATCCATGAGTAGTAGCATAGAATTTGATAACGACAATGATCAGTTAATTTAATACCTCACTGAAAATTTAATTCAATTATTTAAACATTTTCAGGAACGTTATACATATTTTGAAACCTTTTCTCAGACCTCATGCATAAACCACAGCAGTAATAAGCTTTGGGTCAAATCTAACATGACATGGAATTTCGTAGTTGGGAGAATCATCTCAAGTGCATCTTCGTTATTTGATTGCGGGCCGGTATCAATTGGTCCATGGGCAAATATAGATTTTTTAAAATTAAATCCTTTATGCGAAATCTACAGCTCATTGATTGTAATGTTAACAGGCTATAAAGTTGTAAAGTGCTAACAGAAAAAGGTAATACGCACAGAGTGTCTTTATTATTAGTGGTTTATTATTTCATTTAGTTGAGTTCCCGAATACCTTTATTGTAAGCAGTGATAAAAAGGGCTCAAATTCCTAAACCTCTCCAGAAACTTCCTACTTTTGGCAAATCAATGTAACTAAACCAAATCAAACCTTCATCAATCAGAATACAGCAGATAATGCAAGCATTAAATAATGTAACATTGTTGAAGTGTTGAAAATCAACAGTCTACTAGCCGCCTTAGGCGTCAAACTTCTCACCCACTCTATTAGTAATATTAATTAGATAACGCCAACCAACATCTATGAGCTACATCTTATCATAATAAAAGAAAGCGTTATTTTATACCGCATATTAAACATAGAGTGTTTAGATTGGGCATTACGCACAAAAAGATGCAAAATTATTTTGCGAAATCGGTTTAGTTGTTGCAGTGGAGTGGTTTCAAGATTATATATTGTGGTGTTTCTTGAAAATGTGGGGAGAAGGGGGACAGACTACTACTGGTGGTTCATCCCAAATGTCACTCACCCCCCCCCTCCAGAAGAAAACTCCAAATACTCAGATGTTAAAAGATTCCGCTATGGCGGTTGGCTCTTGAATCTCTGGTGAGAACATTAACGGTTATGAGTTACTAGCGCCACTGACGAGACGTACCTCCTAAGGGAGAGGATGTAACGTGGGTGGTGATAATCTTTAGAATTTAATCATAGTTCCCGCTCCATCGTTGTTATGAAATCCGGATCATTCAGTAAAATCTGAATACCTTCGAGCATCATGAGTGTAATTCCAATGTATTGTCGAAACATTAGATTATTAAATAAGATAAATATTGATAAAATCATTATTATGATTGGAACTAGAGGGCACTGCTGTGGATTTTTTTTCATACCCAGATGTAGCCAGAAGTTACTTCTGGTTACATTCTGGGACTTCTTCCGGAAGTTACATTTTCTATCTTCAAATATTCTGGAAGTTAACCAGAAATTTTGAAGTTTCTTTTGAAAATTGAGGTTAGGAATCAAGCAATGTATGATGACGTATCTTAGGGATATGAGCCTTCATTAGAAATAAAAATCGGTAAAATCTGAACAGTGGTTATTGCTGGAGATCTATGGCTCTGTTTTTCTTTTGGAAATGTACAGTGTTGTCCTTGAGATTTTCCTCGTAAATGATGATTAATTGAAAATTGGTCTAGAGATCAAGAGATTTAATTTGAAATAAAAATTAACGAAATCGGATGGGTGGTTATAGATGGGGACTTGATTCCTTAGTTTTTGAAATCATTTTAAACATATAGATGTAAAAATTGTGATTTAATATAACATAAATTGGTTTAAAATTATTTAAATTCTTGCAGGGCTGTTTTCTTCTGACGAACTAACATCTAACGTGCCTCCCACGTTACTGCTTCGGCATTTTAAATCTATTTCAGAAATCAGGAAAATTCCCTAACACTTTTAAAGATTTCTGCTGATCTTTTTGGAAACTTCTTTTTATGCAAGATATCGCATTCCTTAATATGCAGAGCACTTCGCTCGAATCTGACACTGCAAAAAATTGCTCCCTTTCAACTCGTCCGAATATTTCCGATCCTTTGCTTTCGGAAGGCACGAATTTTTCCGAAGAAGAAATGAAATTTCTTCGGCTCTTTTCATTTTGAAATATCTTATTCAAATGTAGTTTTAAATAGTTTAAATAGTAAGAATAATATGAATACCAAGGGGTTGCAAGGCTTAACATATGGCTTGTATGTTACTAATGTATTCATAACAACTGGATGCTGAACTTCTTTCTGAACAGGTATTTTCTAAATTTAGTTTGCATATCGGGTGAATGCTAAAACTAACTATAAATTAGGTGTTTAGAAATTATTTTTAGTTAATGTTTTAGTTTTTACTATATTTTTTATACATTTAATTTGACATTTTTTAATATTTGTAAAGATTTAAAGTCGTAATCGATATTTTTTGCTCATTTTTTTTATTCTTTAATTATCAAATTTCATGCATTTGTGTATTGTCTTGATGAAATACACTACTTTGGCATTTTAAGAATTTCTTTGTTAATAATTAGTTAATTTAATCAAATTTTGCATTCTTAGAGGAATAACCCACATTTTTTACGTTTTTATTTTAATTTTTATTAATATTTTTATACATTTAATTTGACATTTTTTATATTTGTAAACATCCAACTATGTGATTGATTTTTCTACTCATTTTTTTATACACAAGTTATAATAGTTCGTGCATTTGTGTATTCTTGTTGAAATGCACTATTTTGGCATTTTAAGAATTTTTTTTTAATTATTAGTTAATTTAATCAAATTTTTGCATTCTCACAGGTAGAGACTATTTTTTTGCATTTTTATTTCAATTAAGTTTTATTTTAATTCTTATTAATATTTTTACACATTTACTTTTCATTCTTTATGTTCATAAAGATCCAATTTTGTAATCAATTTTTTGCTCATTTTTTTTATTCATTAGTAATTAAATTTTGTGCATTTGTGTATTCTCGATGAAATACACTATTTTTGCATTTTAAGAATTTCCTTGTTAATTATTAGTTAATTTAATAAAATTCTGCATTCTCACAGGTAGAGACTATTTTTTTTACATTTTTATTTTAATTAAGTTTCATTTTAATTTTTATTATTATTTTTATATATTTAATTTGACATCTTTTTGGAGTTTGTAAAGATCCATTTTTGTAATCGATGTTTTTGCTCATTTTTTTATATTTCAAAATTTGTATATATCTCAGATTTTTCAAAAAAACCAATTCAGAGGAAGTCTGTCTATACAGATATATAGCTAAAAATTAACAAGACAACTACAGAATTAAAAGAACTAGATGAATGAAATTTGGTCCTCAGATTTCACAACTATATATATATATCAAATCCTTTAAACGATTGATTGTATGTCGGGTGCCTTTTGCTTGCATTCAAACTCAATAATTCAAAAATGTAATAATTTAGTTAATTTAAATTCGGTTAATATCTCAAGTTTGAATCTTTGGCAAATTTTGAGCCACATCTAACAAAGCGTTGACTGTCTGTCGGTCTGTACTTTCCAAACACACGCACACAATAATCCAAAAGTTAATAACATGCCTTCTAATTTTACATGTGTTCTTGTGATTTTAATTGTAATTCTGTGTCAAATTTTTATTTTAGTCAGTCGGAAAAAGTACAAGTAATTTCCCTGAAAAATCATCGAAATTCGCATGCCATTAGACTATTTCCGTTACAATTGTGCACCAGTGATATGACGTTTATAAACAAAGTATATTTGTGAGTGAGTTTGCGTGAAAGATTCGGGAAAACCATTCCTGCTGGTTTATGTAATTAATAAAGGTTTTCTTTTTTGTTATAACAAAATCATTAAATAGCCGCATTATTCGGGCAGAAATTTTTCATGTCTTTAAAACTGATGAAAATAAAATAATTTTAAGGTTTAAAAATTAGTTAAATGTATTTTTTATATTGAATGTAATGCAGCTTTATCTTTAAATATGTGCAAACTTTATTAATAGTAAATCACATGACGTCCTACATTTGATGCTATTGTTTTAAAAGTACTTGTGATGCAAAAAGGAATGAAAATATATTATTAAATTCCAAGTCATCAAATTGTCTTAAAGTGAGAACATCAGATTTTTTAAATTAATTTTTTTATATAATTACACGAATGATAATATGCGCTCAAAAGATATTTGCCTTTTTAATAGACAGTCATATGCTGTCAGTTTACTTTAGTAAATTCTCTAAAAATATCCAAAATTACATTAAAACCTGACGTTATTATTATTGGTTTTTTTTTTTAATCTTTTGACTTTTTTAGCAATTACTATATAATCTTTTTAGAAAAAAAATTGCTGTTTTTTGCATCAATTATAAATGAAATGATTATCAAATATAGGAATTTAATTCAAAGAAAAATTATTGCATATCACCTCTTATTTAGATAAACTAATAAATAAAACTAACATGCCGCTAACCATGATAATTACAGATTCTCATATGAAAATATTTTAACGTAATTAGGTAGAAAACTATTGCTATGTTTACGACAATTAATTTGAAGTGACAGTCATATTAATTGCATATGTCATCCAACCACTAAATGGATTTTGACTTCCGCTTTTCGATGCGGAGGGTGGAATGTCTCGTCTTCTGTCTCTCAGAGAGATGAACAAAAGATTCGAACATTTTCGCAAGACATTTGAGTTTTTTTCATAACAATTAATCATTTCATTAAAAACGTGAACACATTTGGTTGTACACTTTTTAAAATAAAATTCCTTGGAGTTTTTTTCTCTTTTCTATTATTTAGTATATTACATTAATATTTCAAACAAACAATGGGTCAAATAATAATAATAATTCGTCAAATTACTATAAATTTAGTTGGGTTTTTACTTTATCTGAAATATCGAATAAGTATTATGATTGTTGGAAGATCCGAATTCGAAACTTTGACAAATATCAGTGCTTCAGATCTTCTTGTGTCCGAAAAACACATTTCTGGTATTACATCTGCGAAACTGATAGATCGAAAGTGCTTCTAGATAGACGGCTCTATGAAATTTGGTGCATGGAATGACGACCAAATTCGTCGACTTTTATCCAATTTTGAATGAAATTCATTTGCAGGAAGTCCGTCTGGTTGGCTGTTCTGATATAAATGAACTCGATAACAACAAAACTCCAAAAGCTAGATAAGTAAAATTTGGTTCACAAATTTATCATCTAAACTGTTACTGATACTGATTTAAATACTGATCGTAAGGATAAGTAATACATACTTTATTACTTATCTTATAAATACAGGCCACGGTGGCCTGGTGGTAAGGTCTCGGCCTCGGAACCGGAGGGTTTCAGGTTCGAGACCCGATTCCACCGAAGAACCGTCGTGTGAAGGGGTCTGTTGCACGTTAAATCCGTACTGACCAAACGTCCTCCAGCTGGCGTGGTGTGGAGAGGGGGGTGCGAGCTCAGGTGTCGCCCTCGTCATCTGACCGCGGTTCAAAATTTCGAGGTCCGTCCCAAAGCTCTAGTGTTGCTTCAAACGGGACGTTAATATAACTCAACTAAAGTAAACTTATCTTATAAATACTGATGAAATTTGGAACCAATCGTCTGGAAAAAGACATCCGAAATAGAGGTTCCTGTGACAGATATAGTAAAATACTAGATTCGTACCAAAGATGTGTATTTCTTCACTATCGTACACCACTGCTATGCAAGAATTCGCTACTTGAGCCAAAGTCTACAATTTTATACGGAGGAAGAGATATAAAGTCTTTATTGGAGAGTACGGGAAATAGTTACCAGAAGACCACACCGTTAATTTATTACTGTTTTTTACTTTCTCGTTTATGCAGTATTGGGAAAGCGTAGTAATTATCAAAAAATTCAAATTTGAAATTTTGCATGAATCTCCAAGTTTTATATCTTTCTGAATTCGCAAAACACATTTTTGGAAACCATCCGTCTGTCTGTCTGGGACAAAGTAACTCAAAAATGCTTTGAGAAGACGGTTGAAATTTAGTATACGGTTTTTTACACAAAATCAGTAGAATTTTATCAAATTTCGAGTAAAATCTGTTTAGAGGAAGTCTGTCTGTCCATTTGTTTGAATAAAATTTACCCCAATATCTATAAAGCGAAGAGTGTTAAATAGATAAGATTCGGTACACAGATTAATGTTTCTAGTGTAAACACCAGTCAGATTCTGAGAGAAATACAGCAACAGGTTGATTGTTTGCCGGTCTGTGTTTCAGAACATGTAAAAGCGATAATTCAAAAACGCAATGTACTTAAATTTATCAAATTTAGTATGGGATTTTGTAACTACAAGTGCAGTTTTGTATCAGGTCTTTGTTCCAATCTGTTGAGAGAAACGTGTCTAAAGTACAATTGGATTTTCGGATACTAACCAAATAACTCGCAAAGAATAACACTATAGATTCAGTGAATTCATGTCAAAATTTAATATTTCCCAACTTTTGTACGTCAATGCCTTTAAGGTGTTCTCTGGCATGACAAGTTTATTAGAGAATATGCGAGAAAGTTTTAAGGAGACCACTCGCTCTGGTTTAAGCAGTGACTGTTTGTTTAAATAATATTATATACAGAGATACCTGTCATACAATCATGACTAATAACTAAGACTAAATATTAAATATATTAATATTAAATATAAGTAAAATAATAAATATAAAATATAAGTGATGATGACGTCGTGCCCGCGTTACCACGGAAAGGGAGTATAATAGCTTCTGAGGGTAAAAACCCTTGAGCGCCCAGGGGCAGAAGTCTGACTTCTAGCTCATGAAACTCACACACATTCGCTTGCACAAACCCTTTTTACATGGGGGCGCATTCACACACCTCACAGATAGAACACAGATGAAGAATAACCATGCCCGAACCGGGATTCGAACCCGGGACGCCCAGATCACGAGGAAGATGCACTACCCCTATGACAGGACGCGGGCACTGAACATAAGTAAAATAATAAATAATATTAAATATAAGTATAATAATAAATATAAGTAAAATAATAAATATAAAATAATAAATAATATTAAATATAAGTATAACAATAAATATAAAATAATAAATAATATTAAATATAAGTATAATAATAAATATAAAATAATAAATAATATTAAATATAAGTAAAATAATAAATATAAAATTATAAATAATATGAAATATAAGTATAATAATACATATAAAATAATAAATAATATTAAATATAAGTAAAATAATAAATATACTGTATGAATAAACTAAGAGTTTGTTCGTATTTTCACAAATTTTCTTAGAAAAACAAACTGATATAAAATAAATCAACAATATTTTGATTAAGACGTTGAAGAGTAAAACTAAATTTAATAACTTATTAGAAGAAAGGTTTCATAAGGCCCAGTATTTAGAGCCAAAAATCAACGAAATCCGCCATTAATTATAAGATATTTTAAAACCATCAAGTGGAAATTCTCGTATGGATTCCATTAGGATAAAACGTTAGTCATATCTCAAAATCTCAAATCTCATTTTTACCAAAATGAGACAGAACTCTGGAGTCAAGCCCTTTTTTTTAACCACTTCCTTACCAAATTTCGAGAATCAGATCTTATTGACTATTGTGCATTATGAATTCGTGACAGAAATTTCTTTCGAGATACCGACCCATATTTTGCAAGTCCGTGAAGACCTATATGAAAATTTAAGATTTCTAATGACATGGATTGATCTCCTTTCGTATTCTCTCATACAAGAATGGTATTCGTAGAAGTGTAGTCATTTTAAGTAGATTTCATATATCTCGTTATTCTTGATAAACATAAAAAAAACTGTCCTAAAATTACTTGAAATTTCTCTTTTCAACTGATAAATTCTGAGTTTTGGTTTTCTAATTTCAATGTTTTTTGACGATAATTAAGAATTATGACTAGATAAACATTTTTTTATATTATCTCGATTTTTGTGTTCTGATATGCATAGTATAAAAAAAAATATATAGTAATCGTCAAAAAATTCGAACTCGACAGTTTGACGAATCTCCCCGTTTTCGACCTCCCTATGTCGAAAAACACATTTTTGGAAAATGTCCGCCTGTCTGTCTGTGATAAGGATAACTCAGAAACGCTTTGATTTAGACGCATGAAATTTAGCATATAGTCTTCATACCAAATTTGTAGATTTTTCTTGAGGATCTTCTTCTATTTGTGGATTTTCTTCCATCAAATCTTGAGTAAAGTCCATTAAGAGGAAATCTGTCTGTTAAGGGAGTTTTTGTTTCCGTCTTTTGACGGGCCTACCATTTTGAAAGTATAAAAGATTCCGTCTTTTGACGGGTTTGCCACTCGGAGGGTTAAGCTGTTTGAATATAAGTTAGCATGATAACTACAAAACGAAGAGAGCTAGATAGATAAAATTTGGTACACATATTTAACATCTCTAGAGTAAACACCAAAGAAATTTTGAGCCAAACTCAGGAAGTGGTTGACGGTCTGTCTCTCTGTATCCTCAGAAGCATGTAAACGTAATAACTCACAAACTCAATAACTTAAGTATATCGAATTTGGTATGTCATTTTGTGTATACAAGTGTAGTTTAGTGTCAAAATTTGTTTCAAAGGGTTGAAAAAAAAAGGCTTCAAAATACAAATTTGTTTTTCGGGTGCTATTAAACGCCTGTCAGGGATGAATTGGCAAGGATCCCACAAAACAATAAATAAAAATGCTGAATTCCCGCCAAAGTTTGATATTCCGTAAGTATTGAACACCAATGCCATGCAATGCGTTTTGTGGTACAACGCATTTATTTGAAAATGTATGTGAAAGCTTTGATGAGATCCCTTCCTCTGTTTTAGGTATATTTGTTCAATATTGGTAATAAGATTGCTGTAATGAAATTTTTCGAAATTTGAATACGTTATAAAGTTTCTTTATATTATAACATATTTTTAATTCGAAATATAATAGTGACACACCGCAGATTGATTTATTGTATATTGGCCGCTTTTCGCGATCAAGTTAATCTAGGTATTCTTCACTGTTCAAGAAAACTAAAATAACGACATTCTGTAGATGTATAAGAAAAGGTCGAAAGGAAATTTCTCACTCATAACAGCATTTTCAATATATATCTTTATGAACTTACTTTTTCTTAGGTCTAGCTATTTCACTTATAATTGTTATAAATTCTTCAGTGGTGCAAAACATTATTACAAAATAACCATGAAATATAATACTGCAAAACTTTTACTATGGAATAATCTAAAGTTTTACGGTCTAAATACGAGTAGTACAAATTTTAACTATGGAATACAAAATTTTTAGTATGGAATAATAAATTTTTAATATGGAATAACAATTTTTTTATTCATTAATACATTTTTACTATAGAATTACAATAGTTTTAATGTTTTTTAGTCCAACATATGGAGCAATCAATGCAGGAATACTGATTTACATTCGATTGTTATAAAAATGACATCAACGAAGGAAAACGTTGGAAATGTTCTTTGGTTCCATGAATTCAAAGAGGCTATTATTATTTAATGACATTTTGTAGCTACACAAATGACAAAGTGTTTTTAACCTAATTTGAAGATATTCGCACAATCAAAATTAAAATTACAGATTCTGTGACTAATATGACAGCCGAAATGTTGGACAATACTTGGCGAGAATTGGAATACTGTCATGACTGTCTTCGTGTTACCAAGTGTGCTCGCACTGAAATTACCGACGTAAATGGCTGTATTAAAAGCTTTATAAACGCCTGTTCAATATATAAAAAAACCTTAAATCAAATTATAATAATTTCTTCACAATCATTTTTTTTTGTTGTTATCAGAAAAGGGTTTTTTAACCATCCTGTATTTTAGAATGCCTTTAAATCTTAATAAACTCACATAAAAAATCAAATAAAGAAAATCATTCTCTTTAATTGTAGCCCAATAGCTAATATGTAAGCCATTAGTATTAAAAAAAAATGCTCTAAGAATATTTTATAATATTTGAGTCAAGAAAGTACTGCTGAAAAAACTGATATTGATAATGATTATTCTTTTTCATAAAGAGGGTTTATGAAATAGGTTTGAGACCATCCTGTATTATCAGAGCTATTTTTATTGTAGCTTTCTATTTCGCAGAATTGTGTTCCATTCGACTTGACAACTTATTAGAACTAATATTTTATCCATCGTTTAATTACTAACTCAATCTTCAGCCATTAAAAATGAACGAAGTTCATTAAACATGCATTTTTACTTGTAATTTCTTTGTTCAATATCATGGATTGAAAGCAATCAAATTTCAGAGGATATCATCAATTCCAAGTACCAAGAACAAGTACCAAGGGATATCATCAGTCAAGAATGTTCCACTTTTTGACAGATATGAACAAAAAATGTCCATTGATCTTATATCTGTGGTGCCAATATCACGTATTAAAATTCGTCCAACTAGCTCGCTACTTTATGAAATTTTAAATGTCCATATGCGTATGAATGGTGGCAGACAATCCGGATATGGACTTCATCTATAATTATCAATAATTATCGTCTATCTATTACTACTTCGTCTATAATTATCGATATTTATAGTAAGTACAAAGAGTATTCATGAAATTTCCTATCTAACTCCTCGTGTTGTTCAGTTACCATGTTCATATACATAAAAGGGCATAGACATATTTACTGTAGGCAGATTTTATCCAATGTTTCTCTGAATCTATGGAATCTAATATTTTCCGAAAATAATTGGTTTAGCTCTTTGTTTCCTTTTCTTTTAATTTTAATCTTCACAGATATATCGATAAAAATGGAGTTCACTCCAAAAAAATAAATTTTTATTTTGGACTGGAAAAAAAATGTCTGTAATACTGGCAATTTTAATACGGTTTCGAGTCTTTTCAACTCTTTGCGAAAACGGGGATGAATAATTTTTTTTTATCGGAGAAAGGATCATGACTAAAAAATATTAAAACTCCTAAATTGTGAGATGGTATAAATTGAATCAGCATACAACAATTGCTTTAATTTTTTTAATTCAAATATTTATATATATCTTCTGAATCATCATGCGGAAACAGTCAAAAACTTTTAAGTATTCTAAAAATCCAAACCCACACTCACTAATAAAACCACCAAAGACAGCTCATCTATTATCCCGACCAAACCAACCCCATTTTTTTTCCAAATCCAAATTTTTTCAAAAAAACCACAAAGACTTGATTAAATCCTTATGGGTAGCAAACAAACCTTTCCCTTAATCTACAAACAATATCCTACTCTTCAAAAGCTTCAAACCAACCAAAGTCATATCAGATTCTTCTCCTAGTAAGAACTGAAGTTAAATGAGGGCAAGAATACAAATGGATCCTAGATTAGGATTGTAATCTATACCACCCAAAAAAATAAAGAAAGAAAAGGAACTTGCAAAGAAAGAAAGAAAAGAAAAGAAAGAGAGAAGAAGAGGAAGAAAAGAAATTCTTAATATAGAGTTGCCTTCTCCGCTAGCGCCCCCCTCTTCGAACGATACAGTACAAAGAATCGATAGACGACGGAGCAGAGTCCCGCTGAATCTACGGGCCGCTCGTCAGTTGTCTTCCCGCCACCAGCGAACGTCGTCGGGTGCTTGTTGTGGATCGCGACCACCCCACGTCACCGGCACGTGTTGGTTGGTTGGTTGGTTCTGTGTGTTGTGACTTTTTCGAACCCGCTGTGGGACGCAGGATGGAGGATGGTAACTGTGTCCCGGCCTTCAGAAAACTTTTGGTATTTGTGATAAGTTGGTGGATCGTCTGCCTTTGTGGATTTGTGACAGGTGGGTTTCGAATGGCAGCTGTAATATTGTGGATAAAATGCAAGCATGTTCCTTCCTCTATGCTTTGTTTTATTGAAATGATTTAAATTTAGTGTGATTCAGTTTTCATCATATTTTCATGAATTCCACAAATTTTTTTAGCTGCATTTCTAAGATACACGATATTTTATTTTTCAATTCATCTATATAAATTTATAAAAATGAGTTTAATAAATACTGAAAAAATTAGAATTTTTTTTTCATTTTGAATTTAATTTTTAAACCAACACCCTGTACTCTGTAATGTAATTAGATGCATTATTATAAATAAGTGAGTATAAGTGAATATAAATTTATATAAGGGTTTAATAAAAGCTGAAAAAAAGTAAAGTGTTTTTTTAAAGTTTAAGTTAAGTAAAGTTTTTTTTTGTTATAGTTTTCATTTTAATTTAACCCTTTATACTCCAAAAAGTAATTAGTGACATTATTATAAATATATGAGTATAAGAATTCCGTTTAGTACTTAGAAATCAAATAAATAGACAGTTTTAAGTTTGTAATTTTTAAAAAAAATTAATGTGAGCGTTTTTGCTATTATATTGTTTTTTAATAATCATTATCCAACATGAATGTGAAAACGATGCATACTCTACAGTGGCAGTCATACTAGATATAGGAAGACAAAGAGTTTATAACTGAGATAGAACTTACAGCTAATAATCTTTCTGCTTCAAATAAAAAATTATAAAATATAAATATATAATATATAAGTATAAAAGTTTAATAGCCAATCATTAATTTAACAAAACTTTTTGATAAAATAGGGAAAGGGGTGCAACTACGAATGGCCATATGATTTTCTTTATTGTCTTCTTTATTTTCTATTTTTTGATAAAAGTTTCATTCATTCATAAAAAAAGAGAAATAAATGCGAAAAATGTAGAATGCAGTTATTCAGCTTAATTTCCAGATTAAATTAATTAATTAAAAAGTCCTTATGTTCAGTTAAATTCCTTCAATAAAGACTTTCCTTCAAGAGAAGAATTTAATAAAAAAATAGTTTTATTTATCAGTTAATAAAAATGCTTTAAGGTTCTTTAATTGGTGTATCATATAAGGCTTCTGCTTGCAATTATTGTGATATTTGGATATTTTTTCCATAAAAAGCGTTAATTGCTTCATAAAGTTTTTTGTAAAAAGTTTTTAATTCTTTTCTTTAGGTCAAAAATAAAATGAAGAAATATATTTATAAAAGAAATGATAAAATATTCTTAATTATTTAAAAGATGATAAAAATGCTAATTTGAATCATTGCATCAGAAATTTAATAAATTTTCTTTAGAAGAGGAATTTTATTGTTTGATTGTGTATAAGAATTATTAATAAAATATTTATAAGTTACAAAAAATGCGACCGATACATTAATTTTTTTTTATTTAAAATTAAAATTTGACGACTATTTTTCCTTTTGACGGATAAATAATTTTTGAAGAAAATGTTTATTTATTTATTTTCATTTTCCTTTTTCTGTTGTGTGCTTATATATTTTCCTCATTGAAATAATGAGCCAAGTTGCTTAAAAAATTTCCGAAAAAAAAGGCCAATATTTTAAATAAAATATAACAAGCTTTCAAAAATTATTCCTTAGATATATATAAATAATATTAATAAGTTAAAATAGATCTCCTAATTACAGACCTAGAAGAAAATATGTTTTTAATTGATATTTTAGGATAGCATTAGCGTCTTTATTATAGAAAAATTTAATTTCAGTTGTTTAATTTTTGTCTCTTATATCGCTAATATATTTATTTTTATTTTTGCTAAGATGGAAATTTCTGAATTATAAACAATAATTTTAAATTAATTTTATTTATTTCTACTAACTTTCATTATTGCCTACTTAAGAATGTCAAATAATAACAAGGAAAATTTCTTCATAATTATTTTCATATAAGAGTTATTTTTAAATTCTTTTCTATCAGTTGTCAGTATTTTGAAATAACATATTTGATAATATAATAACATAACAACATATTATATATTAACATAACAGTATAATAACATATTTGAAATATATATATGATTTTTGAAACAAAATCAAATGAAAACATTTTATGGAATTCAAATATTTTCGAAATTTTAATGACACAAGGTTATGTGCAAAAAGCAATGATAGTGAAAAAATTTCAATTTTAGTAATTATTCGGAATTGGTAAAAATAATTTAAAATTTATTAAAATTTATAATCGTTTTAATTAATCAAGTTTTTTTTGTTTTTGCAGTAAAATTGCTTATCAGATAAATATTAGCAATAACCAAAATTCTTTTCTAACTATTTTTATTGTATTTATATTTAGAATGCACATTTCATAAAGAATTGTATTCCGTTTAAACGTACCTATGTATTATTATTATCATTAATAAACTTCTAAAATAAAAACTATATTATGATCTACAATTTTTTAAAAAGGTCTCTCTTAAATGTAAAATTCCTACGATTCTCAGGAAAAAAATTAAATTTTGTAAATAAGTTTAAGGTTTATTATTTTTTTAAAGTAGCAATTCTAATTTTTCTGATATTCAATTAATATTTTCACAAATTTGAGAAAGAAATCTAATAAAGATGTACAACAAATACAAATAATGACTTCCGTGAACAGTTTTTATTTTGTATTTAATGTTTTTATTAATGTATGTCAGTGTAATATTTTATATTTAGAATATTGCCATTTTATTAAGAATACATCTACCATGTATTATTAATGTTTTCATAATTTGATTTGCCATAAAAATAATTTAATAATTTTTTATCCGATTGAATTAATTAATGAAATAAAATACAATTATCTATTGCTTGAGAGAACATTTTTTATTGCAATCGTATTTTATTAAGCACATTGATTCAATTAAAATTGTCTTATGCCTTTCTTCAGAGAATGTTGAATTTAATAAATATTATATTAAATTTAAAGAAATGGAAATTTTCTAAAATGAAGCTTCAAATTGAAAAAATACGGTGAAAAGAATTGTAATAGTGCTGAGATTTTATTCTATTTCAAATATCATATTTTAATTTTTGATGAAATAATTTATTGCAGATTATGTCGTAAAAACTATCCGTTTAAAAAAGAATAATTATTAAAAATGCTTTTTAGAAATTTCAAAGAATTCAGAAAAAAATGCTTTAGTTCTTAAACTTATTAATAATTTTCAAAATATGAAATTGTTTTCATCGTAAAAACAATTTATTTTAACTATTTTGAATTCTTGATATTCTTTTTATCAGCAGCTCATACAAAATTTCTTTGAAAAAAAAAAGACAGATTTTTGTAGAAAAATATTTTGTAAATTAAAAAGACAGATTCGAGATATTTCTGCTTTTGTAATTTATTATTCTCCATTTCGAATATTTTAAGAATTTATTGATACATATTTCAAAGATTATTTCGAAATCATTTAATTAAATCTTAAAAATTGTGCATTATTTTAAATACATCAGATTTTAATTTCTTCTGATGATTCGTATATTTAAATATATAGAGAAGAAAAATGCATTTTTTTTATAAAATTTATAGCAGAATTAATTATAAAAATAATTTATTAGAATTGGCCATTTTTAAACATTTTTCTAACCGTTAATTTTATAAAGTATTGCATCAATGTTTATTATAATCATTATATTTTTTTATAGAATTTCAAACTGTAGTAGGAAAAAATAAAGAGAGAATTCCAGCTGTAATTTTGTAATTTCTTAGCTTTTATTACAAAATAATAAAAAAAAATTATTAATAAAAATTTACCGTTTTTCTCAATTTATTTCTTAGAAATTCTTTAATCCCTTTTGCTATATAATGTTCCAATTCTGCTTATTTTTTTTTTGAATAATTGTATTTATATAAAAAAAAGAAGAAGAATTTCATGTTTCTTCATATGTAATGCATGATAAGAGGCGTTCAAAGGTGAAAAAAAAAATCCAGATTTTCAATCGTATTTATTTTCGATTGCTTAGCATATTTTTTAAAAAATGATATGAAAGATTCTAATTGGATTCACAAAATACCGTAGATGTGAAGACTGAACGGCTGATAAAAACATATCACATTTCCTGATTAAAAAGCTTATCTTGGATTTATGAGTTGCCAAATCAGTGAAGTTAAAGATTTTATTTAATCTTTATTTAGATTATTTCTCATATGTTTATTTTAAATACATGTGTTAGGATCAATTTCCTGTTTTCCACTTGAAGTTTTATGTGTGAAATGTATCGGGTATTTACATCTATATTTTTCATCAATGATAATAAACTAAATTGAAATCAATTTTGTAATCTATAGCGATGCCATTTTAATTTATTTCTTTTCCTTAATTCAGTTCATAGGTTATTGCCAGAGTTGAAAAGAAAAAAAAATCGAAATAGTACTGCAAATATTAAATGTTGTCAATGTAAATGATATACAAGTACTAAGTGAAATTTGCATTGTAACAGAGAACGAAAAGAAGAATATTATAAAATATCTGAAATGCTTTATTTTAATTCCGTGCAATTGCATTTTTAGAAAAAAATAATTCTAAATTTAGCAGCTTAAACTTAAAACAGTTGCAAACTTTAATCAGTATACTCATACAAGACATTTTTAGCATACGTATTCCATTATGGTTCATAATTAAAGCAATTAACTGATATCACAAAATTGAATTTGATTTGTAGACTAATCTTTCCAGGAAATAAGCAAATAGAACAGCATTCGTATAAATAAATTTTCATCATTTTTTTCGTTTTTTATTCGGCATTCTATGATATAAATGCAGAGAAAATTAAATCAATCAATTATCTTTAATTGATAATCGTCATTAATTCGAAATTTTTCTGTAGCGCTAGTAGTTAACTGTTATTATAGTGTTAAAATATCGTCAGTAATTCGAATAATTTGATTAATTCGAGATAAAAACAAACAAAAAAATAATTGAAAAATAATCTGGTTTTTTTTTATTTTATTCTTTTTGCTAATTTTGGCACGTTTGCAGTTTGCGCCGTCTGCAATAAATTTCAATAAATAAATTGTTAATGCTCTTAATTCACTCGGAAAACTTGCCAGAATGTTCAATAAAAAAAATCAATGCAAAATTTCCTTTGTATTAAATTGTATTGGAAAATCGATAAGAGAATAGAATTATATTATAACTCATAATCTATTGGTATAATTTATAAGTGAATTAAAAAAATTCACTAATCAATTATGTTATAAAAGAATAGTTCTGTTTGTTTTTTTTAACATTTCAATGCATAATTCATCACTTTAAGATGCTATAATTTAGAAATTTCTTACTTTTATTGTAATTATTTTAAAAATTATTATATTTGTTAATCATAGATATAGTTGTTTTATTTATTAAAGTAGCTTACATTTTTTAAACGGTACTTTGTTAAAACTTTAACTGGCATTTTTAATTAAAAAAATACTTTATCTTTCTTGCTATTTATGCTATTTTATCTTTCTTGCTTTTCATTTTTAGGCACTGTTCTTTTTAATTCGGATTTTCGGACAAACATAATTTTTTTTGTGATCCCATTTGTTTCGTATTAGTTCTTTATTATTTAACCGTTATATGTAATTACCGTTCTTCCAATTCCAGTTAGGATTTATCATACGAATATTGAATGGCCCGTTGATATCATTGGTCTAGTTTTAATTTTATTTAAAAATTCCAATGTTTCTATCTTAAGTCGCGCATCTGTAACTTCTATATCAAAACAAGGCACAAAAGAAAACACACAAGGCCCAAAGAAAGCAATAAAATTAAAAGAAATTAAGCAACCTGGAGTTTTTTCTTTTCTTAATTCTCAAAAGAATGAATTCTCCGTTTGGAAAAGTCTTAATTTTTTCCTTTAGACTTTCTCATAAACATTCAAATAAGAAAGTTATAATAAGTTATGAAAAACAATAGTGTCAATGCGATGTAAAACCAAACGTTTTAATCCGGTATTCAGAAAAATATTCTTCAAGTATCAAAGGTGACATTTTTCAACGAAATTTTATTGCTTTATTTCCAGGTGTTAATTTCAAAAACTGGTATTTAAGGGAAACGATTTTTGAGCCATCTTTATATCCTTATTATTTCATTCATTTCTCTTATCGTTTTAACTGATTTCCATATTGTTTAAAATTCTGATTTTTGCTATGACAGCTGTTATTTTCATGTAGACATATATTTTATATTTTCATTTAATAAAACTGTAAAAATACCATTAAATCTCTCTCTCTCTATTATATATATATATTTGGATTTTTTTCTTCCAACATGAATTAAAGTATATATTTAAATAAATTAATAAAAATAACCATCATTTAATATATTTATTTTAGTCAATGTGTATGAAAGGCGCAATTAAAAATTCTTTGTAAATATGACTTCGAGAGATTTTATACTGTTCAAATCTTTGCACTCGTCAAATTTTATTTGACATTACATATTAGCTGTTTTATTTAATATCATAAAAGCTATATAATAACAAAACCCTCAGATTAATCAAAACCCTCAGAAACAAAATAAATTAATAGATATGTATTTCAGTTTCCTGAGGTAAAAGGAATTCTTACTCTTGTATATGTGTAATTACGCACCTTAGAATCTGCAAGTCATATTTAGAATGTCGAAAATGGAAACCACAAGCAGTAAATAAATACATATGTTGTGGTCAGTGTGCTTAATCGTTTATTATAAATAATAACCTATTATTCAATTACATTGGTCAAAATATATATTTGTAAAATTTGTCCATTTTCCATTGTAGTCAAAAAGATTTTGCAAATAGGAAATTTCAGTGTTAAACAACAAGCAAGATTTCTTCTCTGTAATCTGCAGTATTTTCCAGCTAACACGTTCATATATATACTCACATATATTGCCCACTTCCCATAACCCTGCATTCGAATTCGTTCGATTATTAATATGTACATGAGCAGGCACAGAGAAATATAGTTCTAAAAATGTCTTTTGTAAACTCAACGTTTTATTTGCTTATTTTTTTTTTATTTTTTTTTCGTTATTTCAATATATCAGTACCTTCCGATTTCTGTGTCTTTAACTCAATGATTTTTAAGATATAGATTTTCAAGGTTTTTCTTGACAATGTGTTTAATTCAAAAAAGTGATAACAATTTCTCACATTTCCAAAAAAAATTCGAGTAGATAGATTTAGCTACTGCGAGTTAAAATGCCAAGTGAAATGAATAGCTCAAGGTAATGATACAAAACTTTGAGGAAAGAGAGCGCGTATAACATAGTAAAAGCATGAGACATTATGAAATTGGAAATGAATGCAAGTTGTTTCATAAATGCAGAAGATTCTAAAAGTTATCAAAATCTCGAAGTCGAATCGTTATATTACTTTCGATTTTTGCTTGTTCTACGAGAAAGTAATTGTATAAAGAGTCTATTATTAGAAAGTCAAATCCTATCATAAAAATAAAATAAAATACAATTAATGTAACTAATGTAATTTTCAAATTTCTTTCTTCATCATTTTATCAAAAGATATCATTTTGAACTATTATTTTCAAAATAAAGTAAGAGATTTCATAGCTGCTAAAAAATAGTCATTAGTTTTCGTATTAATATTTGAGGTATTATTTGATTAAGCTACTATCAGCCTCAATTTCTTAATCCGGTTATAGAAGAAGGGGGAGGGGAGGAATGTTTGGATATATGCGTTTTCACATTTTTATTTCACATTGTAATGTAATCCAAATGAAATTCGACGGGGTATTATAAATTAAATTCTTTTCTATATAATTTAAATCCATGTCCCTATAACTACTGCAATTATAGAATAGCCATCACTACGTGGAAGATGATGGTTTTAAATATCATTGAAATTCATAAAATTCTTTATTATAAAATCTTTTTTTTTTACTAGGAATTATTTAATGAGCAAATTATAATTCTGTAGATAATAATGTTATGAATTTTTTCTTAAATCACTTATCTCATATTTTTATTATCAGTTTGTATTTGCATTAAGGAATAAAAGCTCTATAATTGTGAAAAGAAGTAATCATTTTATTTTTATTTTCGTCACTAAACGTTTATCAGTTTGCAGTTGTTTTGAGGTATGAAAGCTCTAAAGCTCTGAAAATAAGTAATAATTTTATATCTTTTTTCTAACTTGTCGGCTTTGTCTACAAGATGGTTCACCGAAACTATTTGTTTTGCTTCATTTCAATGAAAATTATATTCATAATGTTCTCAATAAAGCATTTTTAAACATAAAATGATGATATTAAAATCGTGTTATTTTAGCAGCCTGATTGTTCTTCTCTTAAATGTGTGCATGAAACTTCTTAATAGAACTGGTCGCATGCCATCACAGTGCATTAACATTCTAAGCATATCTATGATCTACTTCTAATTACACAGTATTTTTTACGATTGCATAATGTCGTTTTCTGTTTTTTTATGTAAACTGTGTATATTATAATAAAAGTATAATATTTATTAAAATTATTATATAATTGTATAAATAAATACATTTACATTTTATAATTTTATGAAAATTTATTTAAATAAGTATATAATAATGTAATTATTTAAATACATTATTATATGTGTGTATATATTAAAATATATACATTCATATACACATATATCTTTAACAGTAGAGATAAGAGTATATTTTAACTCTTCTCTCTCTATATATGTGATGCCAACATACTTTATTTATTACTATTTAAATTGGGTTCAATTCAACCAAAAATGGAAGCATTTTTTGCTTTTCGGAGTTATTAATATTCGATGAAGCACCCATGACGTCAAAGTCATGTGACTTCTCATATCATCTGACATCTAACAATATTTCGTTCTCTTGCGCTGTCCTTTGACCATCGTTCTTGCTTAGAATACTAAAAAGTTCCGAAAATAAAAGACGAATTTGAAGGGCATTTAACACGTATCACGTGAGTCTGCATCGAGCCCTTATGAATAAAATTTGTTCAAATTTGTGATACTGATTGTCCAGAATTTTTTTAAAGACCAAGTTAAAGACAAATTTTTTTAAAGAACGAATTGCTTATAGCTTGGTTGAATTTATTACCTGTTTACAGATTATTGGTAGTTTCTTTTGGAACAAATCCCTTAATTTGGAACCCTTTTGAAATGATGGGAATGACACATGAGCCGATGTTCTAAAAAACTTCCAAAACATTCCATACGGAACTTTAGTATCCGACCTATAATACTATGAAAGCGCACTATGAAGAGCTGCATAAACCACAGAGATTGATGGAAGAAGATTTCGAACCAGGTGCTATTACAACTCGAAGAATATATAAATAATAATATTTTTATCCAAAAATAACAAATGACAAAGAATAATAAAAAAAAATTTCGAAATTCATCTGGCAGTTCGTATTGTTATATTTTGTTAAAATAATATAACGAAATTGTCTTTATGAAACAAATTGCTGCATGACTTCCAAAATTGCAAAAATAATTTGTTGTTGTAGTAAAAGTAATTTGTTGTTAAAGTTGCTTTTTGGAAAAAAGTACGAGTTATTTTATTGTCAGAATACAAGGGAAAAAAACACAAACAACGTTTTTAATTTTTTTTTTTTTTTGGATTGGTAGTTACATTTTCTAGCATAACCTAAGTCTAATATCTTTTTTAAAATGTATCTTGATGTTTTCTTCTATAAATGAAAATAAAATATCGAATGCGAAAAAAGTAGATAAAGAAAACAATATTTATTTATTTTGGAATGTATGCCACGTTTTTAGAGCTGTAGGAAAATCAAAAACATGTTTTTAAAATGCAATGCGATGTATTCTTCTCTAAATAAAAATAAAATATTCAGCATTATACGAAAAATTTCGAAGAAATTCGATAATAAAAAAAAATATTTTTGTATTGAAAGCCAAGTTTTTATAGATTTATGAAAATGAAAAACATATTTTTAAAAATGCATTGTGATTAATTTTTTTCTAAATAAAAATAAAATATTCAATGCAAAAAATTTCGAAGAAATTCAGTGATAAAAAAAAATTATATATTTTTGTATTGAAAACTAAATTTTTAGAGTTGTATGAAAAACATAAACATATTTTCTTACCAAGTTAAGACACATGATCTCATTGAAAAAAAAATCCCTTCTCATGATCGAAGCTTTAACAATAGAACATAAGAGTAAATCAATTTCAGTTGGATTGATTAAATCTCCAAACCTTTTTTTTCTTTCAAGCGTGGATAATCTTATTAAGGTTGATCTTCCAATAGTGATTTTTCCCTACTTCTTTGTGTTATAAATCGTAAGCCACAATTCCAGCAATAATTCTTACACAGATAATTTATTTTACAAAATAAAACAGAGGATAAAATAGATTATTTCTCTAATATTGTTGTATTTTCATGGATTGCAATGTTCAAATTTATGTAATTGTAATAAATATAAATTGAATTCTTTGAAAGATTAAGCGTAAACTACAAATCTTAAAAGTTTAAAGAAAACGTAAGAAGTAAATTATGATAATAAATAAACTATTTTTATGGTATGTGTATTGATATATTACTATTGATATATAGTTAGTGATATATAGTTAGATAAAATAACTATATTTTATCATATTTATGTGAGTTGTTTTGTTGCGTTTACTATTTGAGTTATCATTTTGATGAAATTTAGGACATAGCTTGGATCTATAATTTTTAAATATCGTGTAATAACTCTATAATTCTTTTCACAAGCAAGTTCTTATTTATAAAAGAAAGGGAAAAATCAATTTAATAAAATCAGTTTCAAAAACATATTTCCATTTGAGTACTAAACTAAAAAAAAAAATCATTTTTATTTTTTAGCTAATTTTCTATGATTTCCATTATAAATAATGTGAATTTTTAAAAGTCCTTTTTTCTCAGATTCGTCACCAGGTGGTGCCACTTTTGTTGTATCAAAATTAAATTGGATGTATTAATTATATGTTAAGTAAGTTCTAAAAATATTAAAATCGATTTAATCATACAGATTACATAAATGCATAAAATTTCAAGACTTTTGCACAACATGAAATTAAGTCAAAAATAGTTTACGAAATTCCTTCTTTACAACTATAAATTAGCACAGGTTAACAACTGCTGGACAATGTGTTCCATCCAATGGAGTAATATTAATTTCTCATTTTTCAGAAAAAGCTTTGAGTTGTAATATTTGAACAACAAAACTTCAGTAGTATACTTGCTGCATTTAAAAGGCTCTATATAGATTGTCTATTGATATTACTTATTTAATTACATTAGTTATTATTATTATTATTATTATTTTATTTATTAAAATTAGATTATGCTCATAAATTAATCATGATTATTTTCTTTAATCATCAATAATTTAAAATTTATTAATTTTCATTTTAATATCGTTTATTAAAAGTAACTCTTTACTGACATTTTTCATTCAAAAATTATCATTTGCCCTAGTAGTACCTTGAAACCCGATTTTCTTTATTCAAGTGTTAGATAAATTTATTTTTACTAAATATGATCCATCATTTTCCGTTAACAAAATCCACAATATAATACGGCACTAAGAAACTACCTAAATACAATTCTAGCACTTTCACTACGATTGCACTAAGAGAAATTTTCAAGACTTGGTTAGAATTGTTAGATATAAATTTCTTTTAGTTTGTCGCGAAAATCAATCAAAACATTTATGAAAATTATGATTGCTTGATATGATTCATCACTATGATTGCACTAAGTAAAACTTTCAAGACTTGGTTAGAATTGTTAGATAATTTCTTTTAGTTTGTCGTGAAAATCAATCAAAGCATTTATGAAAATTGTGATTGATCATTATGATTCATCACTATGATTGCAGTAAGTGAAATTTTCAAAACTTGGTTAGAATTTTTAGTTATAAATTTCTTTTAGTTTGTCGTGAAAATCAACCAAAGCATTCATGAAAAAAAAAATCTTGAATACTCTTTAAAATTAGATACACCAATATACCAAAATATAGAAACTAACTACACTAAAACAATGCAATGTTATTGTTGACCAGCTATCTGATAATTCAGTCATTCAGATGAGATCCAAATGCTGTGATAAAAGTTTATTTTTTTATTGGAAACTGCTTTCGTCTTAATCTTATTTTAAAGTAAATATTATTGTACAGCTAATAGGAATTTTCTCCCCACAGCTTTCTTATAAATTCAAACAGAGTGTGTCTTTTGATTTGCTCTTGGTCGTAAAGTTAAAACACCTTCGGAGCTCTTTACAGTAGATTCAAAATTTGGTATAATTCTCCATTTTGGGTACGAAAATTGCATATTAAGTATAATTGATGAGAAATTACGTTCCAAACTCATATAGCTAAATATCCATTTCATAAATTTAGTTCATAGTATAAAAAATAATTGTGAAAAAAAAACGTATCCTAAAATTTATTCTTCAAACTTGTTGAATTTTTCAGTTATTGCATTTTCATTCGCAAGAATTAGCAGAATCGTTTGCAGAATGGATAAATTCGTTTGCAGATTTTAACTATAATTCGATATATATTTGCGATTCTAATAATACATAGTTTACATAGTTTTGTTAATTAAGTTTCTAAGTTCACATGTATTTAGGCAAATTTATAGAATTTTAAATTTTTGACGTAAAGATGATATATTTATTTCCACCATTCAGATTTTCGTATTTTAGATTTACATTGCAAGTAATTAACTAAATATACTGAAAGAATTTTTTTAAACATTTCTTTTGCTTTCAATCTTGGAAAAGTCTTAGGCATGGATATTTAATAAAATCTTTATTCAGAATTTTTTTAACGATCATAATACTTTCTATTTATATACTTCGCATATCAAAAAGTTAAAAGCAGTTAAAAATCAAATTAACTCAACTTATTCAGTAAAGTTTTCAATAAGTTAAAACATAATTTGAATTATTCTCTGTTTTTGGTATTACATTACTTTTCGGCGTATATAAATATGTGGCTGTTTTAAGAATATTCACTATCTCATACTTTTTCGGGATGTTTACAAAATCAGTTCAACTCATAAGACTTATTCAATTTCCGCCTATACAAAGCAGTAATTACATTTGAAGACAGCCTGTAAGAACGCTACATACGCTTTTATAGAAACATATTTTCAATTTAATGATCTCTGTTCTAAACGTGGTACTAATACAAATATATATATATTCAATTTGTTCATTATTTAATAATGCTAATATATTGCGATTTCCTAAGTATCCTAAGTATTTGTGCAGTATGTAAGTAAACATGTATTCCACGTCAATCTAATTACATTTGTTCAAATATATATATACATTCCATTATGAATATATATTTGTATCTTGATTCATCAATGTATAAGCAATATTATATTATTAACGGCTATAGCGATGATGGGTGATGATGTACTTTGTATTATTTGTATATTGAATTATTTTATCATTAAATAATTATTTGTTATATATTGTATATATAAACAGTGTCGTCATATTAACTCTTAGGTCTGAAAATCTCGGAACTCCCTTCCTACTTATTGCCGTTTCCATCCCCCATAATCAGATATTTTTATTGTTAATAATTTTATATATAAATAAGCAGTTCTTGACAAACTGAAATAACAAAACACTAACTTGTGGATTATTTGCAAGATAATAAGTGACAGAATTCTCAGTACGAAAAAAAAAAAAAAAACGAATTTAAAACTAATGCTGCTATGGAAATTTTGTCTGGTAAAAAATATAGATACTGGTACAAATATAGCACTTACTAAAATCAACAGCACGCATGTAAACAGAGGATCTTCAATTAAACAAAAGCGCAATGCAAACATGTTTCAGTTTTGCGATCAACATTCCAAATAGAGAATTGACTCGACTGACTCATTTTAGTTTTCTCACGTTTTAAGAGTCTCCATGACAGGGTATACAGGCTTCTTGAAGGATTGTCGAAATTCGACTCTTAATTGGATTATAGAAGCAATTCTTATATTTTCGGCAGTCTTTATAATTGTCGCCAAACTCCTCGTCAAGTCACCAAATTGTCGCCAATTTTCTATGCGGGTATCATTGGCATGGCATCCATCCCTTTAAAATATTTGTAAAACTCTCTTCCTTACTATGTGACCAACTATGCAGTGAAGTAATATCAGAGAATCTTAACAACACCGAGTGAAATAACAAAACTTCCAGAGCTATACTACCACAATCTAAATAATATTTAATAATATGATCACATTTTATTTAAAGAAGGTATTTTCTTAGAATTATAAAACAACATAACATAAAACGCCAAAAGTTGGAAGAACAATATTCTAATATTTAAAACTGTTCTGGGTTTTAATTTCAAGAAATTTAAGAGATTTGCCTTCTTAAATTAATTGAAAGTACAAAAATGGAATTACTTTGAAAATGTCGAAAAAAAAACAAGTTTCTTTGCCCCATCACCACTACAAAAAAAATTTTACGGAACCACTAGTCAGTTGTATACATTCTTTCATGGATATCCCGGTCCTTTAATTGAAATGCATATAAAACTCATAAAAATGTACCTAAAATCCATTAATTAATTCTATCGGCACGGTGATTAACTCGTTGGAGAGTTCAGAGGTATATAAGTTCGAAACTTGTATGGACAAATGAGAATATTTTTAATGATATAATATATTATATGAGATATAATATATTATCTCTCATATTTTTCTTATAATAATTTCTTATAATATCTTTCTATAATAATGAGATATAATTATTATATAGATATATTATAATATATTACATGAAATATAATATATTATATATTCTCATATAATATATTATATGAGAATGTTTTTAAATCCATAATTTAATGATGATTCAATATTTTTACAACAGATAAAACAACGTTTTATTGCTAAAATATATTTCATTTTATTTCATGATATACTAATTATGTACAGGATCACATTTGTAGGACTTCTCCACTGATCCTAGAAAATATATTTCTAATGATAAATTAAGTAGGACAAGTCCTCTTGTTTATCATATTAAATGGTATTCCTACATTTGTTGTAAGATATTTTATTGTAGCTCATTTTCAATAGTTTTTTAGACGATTGTTATTCCATTGACTTAAATAGTGGCAAAAGATCCCTTAAAGTGACATCTTTTTTGTTTGTGATTCCATCATTTTATAGCAAGAATTTTTGTCTTTGCCTGCACGATCAACTAAGTCAGTCGGTGGAGTTTTAGATTATATTACATATCCTGCATTCCGTTAGTTGATGAGTTTTACCACATATTACTGGATTAGTTCGAAGTGTGCCTTACTTACTGAATGCTCTATAATTTTTCAAATCTTCATCTTATGAAATATATTTGAAAAAGAAACCAATCAGCAATTCAGAACTTTAAATCAATAGAAAAAATGAAATATTCCTGTATTCAGCAGTATCATTTCAGTAACTCATTAAATATGTAATGAATGAAAAATGTACCAAACGATATTATTCCTTTCTCCGTTTCGGGCTAGTTTCCTCTGCTTTATTCTTTATTCGTCGCAAAAATATTCTTTTTTTTTTCTTCAGTCCGTTCTTCTTTTTTACATGCTCTCAAAAAACCCTTCACTGTGATGCTTTTCCAGCTAAGTGGAGTTGAAATCTCATTTTGAATTCTGGAAAAGAAAAAGCACAAGAAGAAGAAGTAGCAAAAGATAAAAAAAAAAATACAGATTTCATGACTTGATTAGAATAATCGATATAAAGTTTTCTTTGATGCGCACGTGTAAGAGGTTTTTACTTGACATCGTTGGCAACAGTCTGATGTCCTCGAAATTATCGCTTTCGGAATCTATACGAAACGGAATAGGAAGAAATTCAGAAGTGAACTGACATAATTCCATTTCAAACGTTCAGGAAAGATACATGTTCAGACATGTATCATTTGAAATGCGAGCGTAATATCTAAAGGTTAACTATTTCCCAGCGAATTTGAGTTGCTACTTTGATATATTTCTAAACTCAATTCTTGGATAAAAATAAATATTCATTAAATTATGGATGTTTAATTTAAACTTTTTCAAGTAACTCGTTTTTCCGTGCAAAAATGAAAATTTCTGAGTGTAGATATTTTAATTCTAACGAGTAATTGTCAATTTCTCCAAATTTAAATACTTATTTAAAGCAACGACCTGCTTCATATTTATATATATATATATTAATCAAATTTTAACTGAACAACTAATTTGAATTGATTGAATTACAAAATATTTGAATGATCAAATGAGATGAACAAAAAAATGCCCATTTCTTTGAATTCAAGTCATGTTGAACTTTATTCACTGAAATTGTAACTGGCCAATTTAAATACAGCACTCATTTAACATTTAACCTTATCCTCTGACAGTTGAAGACCATTTTCTTTTGCTGCATTCGATTATTTTTGCTTTATGTTATCGAAGGTACTATAAAAGTTTATTTCCTACATTTAAACTTTCATTAAATTATATTTTTATTGTTAGCTGTTCTATGCTTGTTAAATTAGCATTATTTATTTATATTTATTAATATCAGTTTATTCTAATTAACATTGGTTTTTTTTAATTGTGTAGCATATTTAATTAATTTTACTGAAATTATTAATCATAGTATTTTTTTTTTCTATCCCATATACGAAGTAATAAAAAGTGAAATTATTGTATATGTCAAAAAAAAAAAAAAAAAATTCGAACTTCTTATTTTGACAAATCTTTATGTTTCAGACATCCTTCAATTATGGAAAACATTTTTGGAACTTTAAATGTCTGTCTACCAACACGAGAATTCAAACACGGTTTGAGCGAGGCGGAAAAAATTTGATTTGTGGTTTATAGACCAATTAATTATATTTCTATCAAATTTTGAACAAAAGCTTTTCCCAAAAAATATGCCTGTCTGAAGACAATAAGTAATGAAGACAATAACTATAAAACGCAATTAGCTTAGATAGATAAAAACTGATACAGAATTTTAATATTTTAAATATAAGTCAATTTAAAAGTTTGAACGAACTCAATCTAGAGATTAACCGTTTAATCAACCTGTACATTTTCACACTTGTAAACGAGATAACCCAGAAACGCAATTATTTTGATAGATAAAATTTGGCATGTGGTCTTGTTATTGATATATTTTTGTATTAGTCAGTTCGGTAAAAGACTTCCAAAATACATACTCGGTTGTTTTTTATCGCATGTGCAGCGTAGAAATCGCATATGCAGCGTAGAAAAGTCGCATATCTTTATCGCATATGCAGCGTAGAAAAGTATAATAATCGTCAAAAAATTGGAATTAGATATTTTGACGATTCTCCAGGTTTTAGTCGTCCCTGGGTTCGATAAACACGTTTTTGGAAAATATCCGTCTGTCTGTCAATCTATCACATAGTGACAAAGATAAATTTAAAACGCTTTGAGATAGATAGTTGAAATTTGGTATGCGATCTTTATCTTTATTTCTTTCAAATTTTGAGTGAATTATGTTTAACTTAAGTCCGTCTGTTCGAATGTAATTTAATAACTACAAATAACTACAAAACAAAGAGATCAATTCATAGACTTAACATCTGTATTATAGACACTTTTCAAGTTTTGTGTCATATCTAACAAGGAGTTGACCGTCTGTCGGTCTGTGCTTTTAGAAAAATGTAAAAGCGGTAACTCAAAAATTTAATGACTTACACATATGAAATTTGAATTTGTATGGAATTTTGTGACTACAAATGAAATTTTGTGTCAAATGTTTGTTTCAATCGGTTGAAAAAACGCTTCTGAAATTCAAATTCTATTTTCGAATGCTATTGACAGCATTTCCAGGAATAATCACCAAAACGGTAGCCAAGGTTGGCGCGATGGATTCAATAAAAATGCGAAATTCGCGCCAAAGCTTAATATTTCGTAACTATTGAACACCAATGTCATGTAAAACGTCATTTGGAATAACATCTTTATTAGACAGTGTGCGAGAAAGTTTTAGGGAGACCACTTCCGCTAGTTCAGCGTATAAAACTAGCATGCTCCTTTGCGTGTCTCTAAAAATTAAATCTGAGCAGCCGTATCGTTTATGGTATTATTAGAAGTTCACAATTTTCATGAAAGAATTGAGGAATAGTACATTAATTAAGAAGAAAGTTGTGAGAAAGTTGATAGGTGATCTCTAATTCTAATTGTTTTCTCTATGTTTGTTTATTAATTTAAAAGCATATCTAAAAGCATTTTCCGGATTCTAATCTTCGAATGACTGAGAATTGTTAAGGCATGTGAATTTCTTGAAAAACGTTCGAAAATAGTTATATTTTTTGATATTTGCATAAAAAAGATTTAAAAAACATCTATGAAACTAAAATATTCCAGTAAAATGACAAGTGTTTTTCAAAAATTGGAAAAAAAGAGCTGTGTTTTTGATTCAAAAGAGATGCAAAGCAAAAATCTTCTAGTTTAGATATTTAGCAAATGGTTTGATTCAAATGCTGCAGATAGCTTATTAAATATATTATCTGTTCCTGAACTGAAAAATAAGCTATATTTCTATCCATTCTTTAAATATTGGGTTTCGAGTGATAAAGAACAGGAAATTTTCAATATTTTGCAGATTGCGAAAAACTAAAACTACTGTAAATTATTTCTAAATGAAAAAGAATTACTTATTCTCTAGTTAGTATAGTCTTATTCTTAGCTAACTGCCGAACATATTGAGAAATTATTATGCCAAATTTGAACAAAAAATATACGTTAGATTTTAATTTGTGAAGTTTTTCGTAAGAGAATTCTATCAAAGATTAAAATTTGAGAAAATACCATCTAAAGATGTAAAATGGCATTCAAACATATTTAAATGTAAATATAAAAAATCAGTGTAACTTCCCCCCCCAAAAAAATAGATTTAGAAGCATCATTCTAAAGGCTTTATAAAGAAATCTGCTCAAATAGTAAGAATAGTAAATAACAAAATTTTATAATTTTGCAAAATATTGACTTTTTAACGTAGCTACCTACTTTAAATGGAGTTTTTTTTCTCCTCGGAATTCAGTTCTCCACTTTAATTTTAAAATTCTCTGCTAATTTCACTGAGGTTTAACGGCACATCACATCTTAATAAATTTTAAAGTAAACATTAGATAACATACATAATTAAGTTTATAACTTGGATTGTCTTTATTAAAGTAAAACTCTAAATTTGACTAAAGCAACATATACAGATGGCTAATCTATCATCCCATACCATATCTGTGACTTCTCACCAATTTTTGTTGGTATACTGCCTTTCAAAATAAAGCAGATGGATATTTTCCCAATTGAATAAAATGACAATAATCTTATTAATGCATTTTATTTCTTTAGAATCCATTCGTGGAAACTTTCTGAGTGCATTTCAAATATTTCACGCGTATCTTCAAAAGGATGAAGAGTAACGCTTTTTCCAAGATAAAGTATTTCATTTCATCTTTAATTGAATTACTTTCAGATCAATAAAATCGCATAGATCCATCTGCTTATTTAGATTCTGAAGTGTGATATACTAAAATATAAATTTATCATGATAATCCATTTCGTAAATTGTAACATTTCGATCCATTTTCAATACATCATATTCCAGCATATAATAATATTTTGATAACATTTTTGACTCACTCATTTTCTTGATGCTTTCTGTTAATGTTAAATTATATTTTAATAAAATTTTTTGACTCATTACCTTTTTTGAAGCTCGCTGTTAATGCAAATAATATTTTAATAAAATTTTGGCTCAATAACTTTCTTCATGCTCGCTGTTAATATAAATGATATTTTAATAAAATCGTTTAATTCATTAACTTTTTTGATACTCCCTGTTAATGTAAATTATATTTTAATAAAATTTTTTTGACTCATTAACTTTTTTGGTGCTCACTATTAATGAAAATAATATTTTAATAAAAGTTTTGACTCGTTAATTTTCTAGATGCTTGCTGTTAATGTTAAATTATATTTTAATAAAGTTTTTTGACTCATTAACTTTTTTGAAGCTCGCTGTTATTGTAAATAATATTTTAATAAAATTTTGGCACAATAACTTTCTCGATGTTCGCTGTTAAGGTAAAATTTTTCAAATCATTTAAAAGTTGCAATTGAGTGTACATTGTATAGTTACGGAATTAAAGATAATTATTTTTCTGTTCGATCTAATTTGTTTTAGATTTTTTGTAATAATATAACCATAGCTCTTATAAGTAAAATTTTTCACTTTTTTCTGAATTTTTCTATTAAATTCCTTTTATATCTTCTGTAAATTAGATAGTTAAATGTAAAAAAAATGAAAAGATTTAAACTGAAAAATTGATATCTTTTTTTGTTTTAACTCATTCATTAGACCATTCTTGAAGGAAATCAGTCCTTCGTAATTTAATAAAATTTAAGGAAATATTTATTACCCCATCTTTTCGATTCGTAAAATATAAAACTAAAACAAATTTTATAAACCAAGTTTTTCATATCAATTTTTTTTAATATCTGTATAAGGTAACGATCCTTCAAAAATCTCGTCAGGCAATAAACCTTTTCAACAAAAATGAAATTATTATTTGAATTTATAGTTGAGTGTTCTCTCTAATGTTTAATAAAAAGAAAAAATAGTTTCAAACTAGTAAATGACAATTCTTCTCAAATAACAACCTTATCTCTTAAATTTAATATCAGACGATATATTTTTTTTCCGTTTGAAAGTTTATTGCATCAGTTTTTCAACAGAAACCAGATATTATTTCGTTCTTACAGACAATAAAGTTTTTCAATTCAGCAGATTTCCGAGAATAATTGGTACTTTTATTTTTGATCAGATGAATGGAATTACTTTATAAAATTTAGCTGAATTTCGTAGCTTATGAAATTTATTTCTATTACTCATTTAGTTCCATATTTGTTGTTATGTTGTGACTTATAGCACTTTAAAAACCCACTGACAGTTATCGGTCAGCGATTTAAGCTGAGTGAGCGTCTCTTGTTTTTTCAGCAGCGCCATTTAGGGGCAAGAGTACGACTTAGCTATTTCATGCGTCACATTCGCTTACATAACAACTTTTTACAAGGGGGCACATTCACACACCTCACAGATAACCGGGGATGCCCAGATCACGGGGATGACGCGCTACCCCTATGCCAGGACTCCGGCAGTACCATATTTTTCTGGCACTTTTAAATAATGTTTCGAAATCATATACAAATATTCTTTTTATCATAATTATAAAACTGATATTTTTAAATGATTTTTTTATATTTTTTTGTAAATTTATATTTATTTAATATATTTACTTATATTAATTATTATTAACTTTGAGATTATGAGTTTTGAAATCGCATAACGTAGGTGGGAATAGCCAAATGTAAACACTAAACCAATCACTCGATTAAATAAACACTATAACTTCAACTTGATTAAATACTAGCCACTTTTAGCGATCAGCTGGTTCGCCGAGATTTTCGATTCGATTTACGATTTCGATTCTAAATATTTGCTTTCAGTTAAATATCTTATGCATAACTTAATATTCTTGATTGCTTCACAATTTTTTTTCAATACAAAAATATATGATAAAAAATAAAATCATGGTAATTTAATAGAATGTACTTGTACAGTTACCCTAGTACAGCTCTAGTCAAATTCCATGTTATCATAGCGCTTAAAATCTGAAATATCTGACTAATCCGTCTTCTAAATTTCATGGTTATGAGACTTTATTTGGTTTGTAAATTGCACAGATTTTAAGCAGAATTCATCATCCTTAGTTTTCAACTATGGAATAAAATCACTTGAATATCTGATAAAGTAATAAAAACGGTTAATTTGATATGTTGTTGAAAATTAAAAATAAAAAATATTTTAAAATATCGCTAAAATTCAAGAACATTTTCAAAGTATCATTAAAAATATAATTTTTTGAACTTTTTGATGCCGTAAAAATTATATTAGTGCTATAATAGTTAAGGAGGTTTAGTTGAAAAATGACTAGTAATTTTCTTGATTTTAAATTTAATATAATTGTAATAAAAATTTCAACAAAAAGTCGCTTCGAGGTATTCGTTATCTTCTTCTAAATTATATCTGTTTGGTAGCTCCAAGTCTAGCAGTCTTAAGCAGCTAGACCTGGCAGGCGCACACAAACGCATTCCCTTTTATTAGTAGTAGAGATTTCGGCCATAAAATAGGCAACCTCTAAATGACAACTTAGGTGATAAGCATCGTTAGCAACAATTGGTCTATAGTAGAGATTTTGGCAATGAAATAGGCTACTTATAGATAGTTATTTAGCGATTTGTAAAGATAACGATAATCGGGCCATACATTAGGGATTTCGACCATAAAATAAATAACTAATAAATGGAAATTTAACGATACGCAACAATAACAATAAATTACAGCTTCATTCAGATGTGGTTCATGTAATCATTTTTTTAGAGAAGGTATTAAGTAGTTGCATTTAAAGAATAGGTGCTTCCATTTAGATATTAATAGAATATTTTATTTAAATATTATCATTTTTTATACCATTTGGAGGCAGGTAACAAAATAAATTATTATAAATTAGGAGAGAAAAAATATATGAATACAATTTACTTCAATAATTCATTAAAAATAAGGTTAGCTGAATTTTTTTGTGTGTGCTGCTGTCAAGAAGTTATTCAGATTCAATCACAAAGAGTTGCCTAGTTATGACTTTTTAAATCCATGTGAGTATTACAATGTAATTATTTATATCAATTAAAGGAGACGATCAAAAATGGCGAATTTCTATAAGTCCTTATAAATTAGAATTGGATTACATCGATGCAAAATTGAAGCAATCAACAGAGCATAAATACATTGCACTGTGGATCAAAAAGATTGGAAGAAAAGGCTACATGTTTTGCCCTATCACATGTGAAAAAGCAAAGGAAGGGAAAAAATAATAGATTACATAAAAAGTCAAATTTCTTTTCATACACTCTATGTTGCATGAATTTTATAATCAAAAAATATGTTTGCTTTAGTTTTATTTAAAGAAATTGGTGGTCCTATTTGGGAACTAGTGCTCTTAATCGAACAGATGATACTATATTTTTAATAATTTTATTATTTTAAAGCGCATTTCTCAAAAGTTAACTGCAAATTTGAAAATAAGTAAGATAAAAAAACATATTTTTTATTCAAATTATTTTTCTATCGCCTAATATGAAAAAATAAATTTTCCTGTGGCTGAAAATTTTACCAACTTTCCTATATTCTAATGATGGAAATCTTGGCAACATAAAAATACTTTTTTCAGCCCCCCCCCCTCTTCCATACTCTCTCCTTCTTTCAGTAACGACTTATTTAATGATCGAATGTTGAGTAGTACAATAGAACAAAGAATTAAACTACCTAAAGGGTAATTAGAGTGAAAACAGATTAGTTCCTTTAGGAGTAGTGAAAACCTTATGGTTAAGTAAAGTACTTTTCTACAGCAAAAAGAAAAAAAAACCATGGCAAGGCAGAAACAAAATCTCATCTAATTGCTTTTGAACTGATAAGAAAACCAATTGAAAACAAATGAATATTACTTTATTCGTTATACAGACTGAATTAACTTAATATATCAATTTTTTCTCCATCATATAAATGGATAAAATATGATAAAAAAAAGTTATAAACTTAATTCAATTCGGATGAATATAATTTTTCATTTTACAGCCAGCAACTGCTAAAAGAAATTCCAGACATCAAAGCCTATTATTGCGAAATGTTTTCCAATTTCTGCACATGAAAAACTCGCATAAAGCCCTATATCAAATATTTCACTTCCAAATAAAAATAAAAGAATTTTACAGCATTCGAAATTCCCAACACTCACGTAAAAGAAAAGTGTTCTGAAACATTTCCAATAATGTTCAATTCATGCTGATCTCCTTTTTCCACTTTTAAAAGTTCAAAGGAGTTACCGAAACTGAAGAAGATGCCTTTCCAAAACGTTCTTACCGCAGGTATTAAAAAAGAACTATCCATCCTTGCTGAAAATATTATCTCTAGCTTCTAGTAGTTCCAGAGTGAGTTTTTGTGTTCTCTTACACTGAGACTTTCAAGCAGGGTGGGAAATAGCCTCCAGTGTGTCTCAAAAACGTGTTCATTTTTAAAAGAGTATGACCTGGGAATTCCGTTTGGTAAAACAGAAAGGTAAAAACTGCTGAGGAAGGCCTTAAAACAAAAATTCAAGTGATCTGTCTGTAGTTGAGACAATAAATATATTTTTATTTGAGTTTGATTTTAGATTGTGGTGTTTAGGATAAAATTTGGTTTTATGAATAAACGTTATGGTATATTGTATTATTTATAAAGAAATGTCTGTGTGTGTTTTGAATATTTACTTAGAATTCATAAACATATGCATTTCCTTAGAACATACGGTTAATATAGCTTAAATGTTCAACTTGGCGTACACTTATGCTTATGAATTAGGCATGACTTGTAGATATGGACATTTCCATGAATTAAAAATATTTTTAAATAACATGAACAATTGAAAAATTGAACATTTAAATTACATTATTAATTCCTAACATTATCAAAGAAAATGAGCTATGGAATAGGCAACTGTAGCCTTCTGGATGGAAATGGAACTGAAAACATTGTTGAAATTCCAATATGGTAGGAATCCTATTATCCTAATTATCGAAAAATTGACTTCTAAATTGGATAATAATTAACCATCAATAATTATAAACATTAAGATTTTCTCATCTTCTATGCATTTTTATAATTATATATTTACTTATCTATTCTCTGAATGGTGTTCCGAAATTAACCCAAATTTTGAATTTGGCACCATTTGTGAAGTCAAGTATTGGCAACCCTATTAAAAAGAAATTTGACAGCAGATAGTTTAGGGTTAGTAAAAATGGTGTATTACATGATAGAACAACATGTTAACGCAAGATTTGAATTAAATAAAAAAAACGCAGTTTTTCTCTTTAAATTGTTATATTTTTATTGAATCGTAAAGTACACAGGTTAGGGTTGTGTATGGAATAACACATAGGGTAAATGGCATCCATGACATTATGTTACACGGAACTTTTTCCAGAATAATTAAACTTTATTCATAATATGTCATTTAATTGCATGCCAGGGATTAACAGCTAAAAAAATCGCCAAGAATCATACGATGATTTCAATAAAAATGCTAAATTCAAGCCAAAAATTAATATTTTGTAACTATTGTACGCCAATATCATGGGCGTTTTCTGGCATGGCGAGTTTATTAGAGAGTATGCGAGAAATGTTTTTGTTGGGGATGGGGGCACTCTCGGTAGTTGCATTGCGCTATCAAACGTTTAACTAAGTGTTGTATTACGTCGAAATTTTTTTTTCAATAAAGTAGGCAATTCGAAGTTTAACATTCGCTGATCATTTTATAATGACAGCATAACATTCTATTTCTATAAAAAAAATGGAAATAAAAAATACTTATGTGTAGGTAAACAATTGTGTGTAAATCAATTAATTTCCAGATGTTTTGTTTCAGAGTACTTATTTCTATCTGGTAAAAATATAAAGTTTTCTTCGTTTAAGTTTGATTCCTCTGCATCGACAAAAATAGACTTTATTCTACTTAAAACATTTTAAAAAAGCAACTTTAACAAGATTAATTTGAAGACATTAAAAAAAATAAAATTCGAACGATTCTCTAATATTACAAATTACAATCATAACGTGCACCATATACAGTATTCCATTAAAAAAATTCCGACTTTCTTTTCAACTGTATTTTACAAACCCGGATCTGTGTAAGCGTTTTAAGTTTTTGCTCTAAAAAAGACAAATGATGCATTTTAATATTTCTTCTGGGTATACTTTAGCATACCTACGTCAACTGTTGCTATAGCAGCCAAAACTTTCTCTTTTACGTAATCGAATGCATGTTATAAGACGGGGGGAAAAATAGAAATTTTATGGTCTACGGAGTCGAGGAAATAAGGTCTCCTCCAATGGGTCTCAGATTTTGACTCAAAATCCGATCTATTTTTTTCGTCTATTTTTTATTTTGAATTTTGAATTTCTTCCAAGTTTTTGTGATCAAAGGCAAGAAATAAAAAGCTTTTTCCAGTGTTTCGAAATGTTGCTTTCAATGAAAAGTTCAGATCAATTGTTTATTTATTACAGGATAATAGTTCTTGTAATAAGCAAGCAATTTCGCTTCGACGAAGAAAATAAATTTTAAATATTTCGATTCTTACAAAAATGCCAGTATTTTTTTTTTTCATTAATTCCATAAAAGAATACCAAAGGAAATAATATATTTCCATTACCATTTTCAAAATTATAGGTAGAACCTTATTCGCAATACTTAGTTTCAAAACTGATTCCATGTGATAATTCAACTAGTATTTTTCAACTTACGAAGAGTTTTAAACTTTCTGGTAAATGAAAAGAAATGTATCGTTCCAAGCGGAAATTACTTGGTCGAGTCTTTGATGTACTTCTGTATATTAGACTTCCACTAGCCTACAAAAATATTAATTTTTGAATTTATACATGGTCATATTTCGAAATGCTGCTTTCATAGAAAAGTTCAAGTCAATTGTTTATTTATTACAGGATAATAGTTTTTGAAATAAATAAGCAATTCGAAATAAATAAGCAATTCTGACGAAAATTAATGTTGAATATTTTGATTCTTTCAAAAATATCAATAATTTTTTTTCTGAAATTTATTCCATGGAAAAAAGAGTACTAACGGAAGTAATATGTTTCCTTTACCATTTTAAAAACTGTGAGCGAACTGTGTTTTTTAGCAGTACTTACTTTCAAAACTGGTTCAATGTGATAATTTAGTTGGAATTTTTCATCTTACAAAGAGTTGTTTTTTAACTTTATGAAGAAAATGTCTCTTTTTCACTGGGGAATTCTTCGTTAAGTCTTCCAAAATTTGAACCGCCTCATTTGTAATATGTCGACAAAAATTTCAACTTTTGGAATAATGCATGTTCATAAACAAGATGATTTAAGAATTTATCTAATTGAATAAACGAAAATTGACTTGCAGACTTAACACTAAATTTGCAGATACTCTACTTAATTTTGAATCAAATACATTTATTTTAAGTACGGCTGATTCTTCCTTAAGCTTAGCAGCAAAACTATTCAACAACCCAACGGAACACAGTTAAAATTTAACGCAATTAATTAATATAGTTAAAAACAAAAACTAAAATAAAAAATTATTTTATTTTATTCTAAATTCAATTTATTTTATTTACCCAGTTTTTATTTTTATTTTTTTCAGTTTATTTTATCCTAAAATTTTACATGTGTGCTTAGTTTTGTACTAAATCCATCAGATAACTACTAAATAACAATATAACCCTAAAAGAAAATAATCTAGAAAATTGAAATGAGGATATAATCGTGACTTTTCTAAATTGAGCATCTATAGAAAATTCTGAATTCAACCGTTTAATGGAAAAATGTCAAAAAATTGTATATTTGATTCTCTACCTTAGACAAAATTTGCTGTACTATAATAATATACCGAAAAGTCAAAATAAAAACTCTATTAGTTTATTTCGTAAGTTTAATTAACAGACCGCATTTATAAGTTTTTCTTAGTTTATAAGTGATTTTTATGCTAATTTTCAGACGTTCTCAAGGCTCGAAGGCAATTATTTGCTGTGCAAATTCGTATTTCATTAGGGTTTCTTTTTTCATTATTTAAATCAATACAATTGAATATCTAATGTACATTTTATGCAAATTTCCCACAGATTATGTGCTCATGAAGAAAATTAGTTAAGTTAAATGTTTGAATCTTTGTTTATGTTTAAAATAAAATGATGAAGTGTGAATTAATGTCATTTTAGGTAATTTCATTCTAGAAATACTGGACATTTTGTGATATTGTTCTGCATATAAGTTTCATATTATCTTGTTTTATATTTTTGCAACGTGTTCCCTCTTCCATTTAAGGAAAGAGACACAAATGGTGATATAGGTTCCCAAGATTCAAATAATTTAATTTACAGTGAAAAGTCACGAACGGAAACGTTTGTGGAAGTGAGTTTATATAATTTAAAACTGAACAGCAATACAAAGGGAACTATAAAATAACATGTATAACAGACATCGCAGAACTCACTAGGGACTCATATAGCAGAACTTGCAAAGTTTAACTATATACAAAAACTGAAACCGATTTCAAAAAAGTTCATCTTTTATGATCTGTCAAATGGAGGAGTAGAATTTTCTAGAAATCTCTCCGTATCTCGAGAATTAATCTACGCCAAATTTCGAAGCATCGCATTTCTAACGAACATTTAGTAAAGATGATCTACAGTATAATTAAGATATCTTCACGATATTCTACAATCTTTAGAATGTCTAAAACCATCTTAAAATATCATTTTTCCTAGTATTAATAGGGAGAATTTCGAAATATCACCCTTAGTTCTCACAGTTTTATCCACAATAGTTAAAAGTATTTACTAAAAATATTAAAATTTTGAGAACATTCACCATGCTGCTCTAAAATTCTCACTTCTTTAGGAGTCTCGTTTTTGGATATGATGTAAAGACAAAGAAAATGGGATTGATACAATTTGAAATATATCGCATTTTCATTTATTTAGGAAGCTATGTTGAATCTACTATAATCAATCCACCTTTATTGTAAAGAATCTTCAAAAGACCATATTACTTCTTTTGATGAAGAGAAAACAACGTAAAATCTAGTAGAAGAGTTTTTAATCTGAAATCCCAGTTTCATATCATTAAATATTTTGTGCCATCATATGTGGCGTTTTAAGAAAGATATTTTTAACAATAAATCACTTGTAAAAACTATGAATCTGATTTTTTTTATTTGATTCATTAATCGTAATGTGTAATTTTTTTTGCTCTAAAAGAGTTTTTAATTTTGCCATCTAGAATTATTTTTATATATATCAACTTTTTTTTTATGTAGAATAAATTAATCCATTATAAAAGTTCATTTGTTTACAACAATAAATTGTGCGACTCTAAAATGTAATAAAAATTCCTACATACATATACACATAAATATATACATATAATTATGTAGCAGACGACTTTCTTCCATTGAAATGTATTTCCAGACACAAAAGAAAGATAATTTTAAACAATCTGGAAAAAAATGCAAACGATAATATCCAGACATGACAAACATCTAATCTAATATCTAGACATAACATCTAATAATAACAAATGGCTAAAGAATTCCAAACAAATATTAATATATTAAATACTAGCCGCCTTTGGCGACCAGCCGGTTCGCCAATCTTAATGTTCGTTAAAATTTTAATAATTAAATATTTTATGCAATTTCTACTTTAATAGCTTCTTCATCAAAATATTTTAAAACTTCAAATTTTGATTATCATATAATTCATTCATAATATTATAAAGGCCTTCAGTCATAACGTAATATGTATCTCTCTCATTTTCTGTTAGCACCCGTAGAATTTATGCTTTAAATTAAAGTGGAAAGAATTTATCTTCAATTAATATAATAATATTTTTTGCTGAAACAAAGCATTTTTTTATAATCTGATTACTGAAAACAGAGTCACTCAGCGTTTAAACTTTATGGGCACTAAAGAATATCTTTTTTAATTTATGTAACATCTCAAGAGTCGGTCAACAAAATTTTCTTAGATTCATTATGAGCAGATCGATTAATTAACAATGTTTAAATTTAAATGCATCAAACACTAAGAAAATAAAACGAATCGTTTAAAATAAACGGTTGAAAACAGGTTTTAAAAAAACTACTTAAAAAACGATGTACTTAAAACTATAAGCATATACAAAAAATATATAACTAACATAAATACAATTTACTTACAAAAGCATGCTACTAACCCAAAAATAATTTAAATCATCCATTGATAACGTTGTCATGGTAACAATCAGAACAGAATGCGCATGCGTGAATTTTCTTCGCCGGTTACGTAACGCAAATACGTGATTTTTTCTACGCCAGTTGGGGTAACGCTATGCGGATTAGAAATTTTTAATTTCCTTTATTCTGTTTTATTTTAATTCAAAAGTACTTCAGAATGAATCTGAAAGATTGATTCATTAACAATGTTTAATTTTAAATGCATCAAACATTAAGAAAATAAACAGAACCGATTGAAATAATCCGCCGAAAAATTTTAACCCTAGCCTCCTTACTGTTGGGAGAAAAAAAAATTGAAGCCTTTCTCTTTTGGCGCTGGGGATAATGGAAGATTTTTTTGGCGGAAAAGTTGGCGGTGGGGAAAATGGAAGATTTTTTTGGTGGGAAAGTTAGTTTTTAATTAATAATTAAAATTCTAATTAAAAATTCGAAAAAAGAAACCCCAGGTGCACATTCCCAACCTCCAAGGTATACATGTACCAAATTTGGTAGTTGTATGTCAAACGGTCTGGCCTGTAGAGCACCAACACACACACACACACACACATTGAGCTTTATTATAAGTATAGATATAGATATAGATATAGATGTACACAATGACTTGCCATTATGTATCATTGTCGAAAAAGATAAAAACTTTGATTATAATTCAACAGTTTCTTTGTCTGTGAATTTGAAACATCTTATAAAAGAAATGAGTGATAAATACTATTACGCATTTTTTTTTCACTATCTCACTATTTTCTTTTCAAATATTTGGAAATTATAAATGACATTTATCATAAAAATAGATACTTTTTTAAAAATAGTTATTATTTCTTAAGGTAAAATATTTTTAGATAACATTTTCTCTAACTCCTAAACGGATGGTTAAATATCAGAACTAAGCCAGACACTTTGTTAAAGATTAGTATTAAATCTTGAGGCAGTTTATGAACAGTGAGTAGAGACATTCCATGCACCTAAGGACAGTTTGTAATAGTAAATTTAGTAATGATTTCTCACTTACCCATTTTTACTGTTCCTTTAGTGCAACCATTAAGTGCGAAGTGAGAGCAAATCTTTTTTGTCCAACCAATTAACTTTTTTCAAAATAACCAATTCTCTAAAAAGTATCTTTTTGCGGTATTCTCCCAACTGCAGGTAATTAATTATGCGCTTTTGAGTAGGGGGGGGGGGTATTCGTTTGT